>NC_083354.1:112158475-112461506 GCF_030254825.1 Meriones unguiculatus
ATCCATCCACCTTTTGTTAGAGACAAGACTTTTGTCATGTGGGCCAGACCAGCTGTCCTTTGAGCTTCCAGAGATCTGTTTCCATCGCCCACCTCATCATTGCTGGATTTCAGGCTCATGAGCACATACTACTGAGTCCAGCTTTTTTTTTTTTTACTTATAATTTTATTTTCTACAATTTATTCATTTTATATCCTGATTGTAGCATCCCTCCCTCAACTCCTCCCGGTCCCATTCCCCCTCCCTCTTCTCCCTATCCCCTCCCTTAGTCCATTGAAAGGAGGAGTTCTTCTCCCCTTACACCTGTCCCTAGCTTATCAAGTCTCATCAGGACCGCCTGGATCCTTTTCCTCTGTGACCTGGAGTCCAGCTTTTTACATGAGTTTTGGTGAACAGAGCTCACGTTTTCATTCTTTCAAGACAAGTGCCTCACTGGCTAAACCATCACCTCAGCCCTTAAGGCACTTCTTAATGTTATATTCCTAAGGAGAAGAAAAATTTGCATTAGGACAGTTTTCAATTATGAAAGCCAAGACCTTCCCTTCAAGGCAGAATCCTAGTTTTAGCAGCTGGAAGTGATCTCAAGTTAATTATTGAGCCTCTGAGCCGAGAGTCTTTATTTGTTAAAAGGGAATGAGGATGATTACTTTCAGTCGGTTATGAGGTTTCACTTAGGGACTGTCTATAAGCTTCAGAGAAAGACACTAATAGGTTATTTGATGTCAGTGACTATTTACAGAAAAAGTTTGTTTCTTCAGCCATTTTTGATGGATAGTCAAAGCCTGAAGTGATACTCATGTCTGGCCGAGTTAAACAAACAAACAGACAAAGCACCATCATATATGAATAATAGAACTGATTTGCAACTGCTGTGCCACTGTCAGCAATGGGGAAATCTTTCTTTTAAAATGTCTCCCACAAGAAAAAGGTTAAGTGTCAAAGATAAAGAATTTCTAACCTGTGTTGGCTGCTGCAGATATATCTAAAATACACCAGAAAGAATACAAACATAACAAATACATCCATATTTCCTCATTACACCCATTGTTCAACTAAAAAAAAATGTCACAACCTATCATTTGAGAATGATAAAATGTTCTATGGTCATCTTCATTTTAAATATATGATATACTAATACTGCTGATTGGATGATAAATTAAAAAATACTTAAAACAGAATATAGAGGAAATGACTTAAGTATTTGTCCATAAGCTGCTAAAGGTGTTGTAACTTAGGGATATGAAATAAAGAATACTACAAAATTAACCAGTATAATAAAGTATGGATGGGATAGCTCTGGATGTCTTAGAACTCTGCATTATAGCTTGAAAACTGCAAGAAATGAGAAGCAAATATCACTGACTGTAAGGCCCCATGTCCACCTACACAGGATTTTCTAAGAGAAACCAAAATGGTCCTGTCAGCATTCACAATAGTCAATGCTTCTGAGAGACTGCCTATAAATACAAAACTGGACTTTCTTCAGCTCTACCCCTTTGTCCACTAAACTCCAAGTCAGAGAGGAATGCCCTTGTGCTGCTTATGAAATTATTATTTCTTCGTAAATTCACACTTCCATACTCTCTGTTTTATACAGAAGAGGCTACAACTGCAGCTCTTTACTTTCCTCTGGCGGCTGGAAATTTACATTAGGAAAACAAGGGCATGCGAGCAAAACTGAAAAATGTGAAGGCAAGAGGAGAGGCTTGCTCCATCCTTGGGCTCAGTTATCCCTGTTAATATACCACCTTGGCTGACTGGTTTCCCATCTATCTGTAGCTTTTAAAGGCTGTTGGAGATTCCTCTCAGCTGTAAGCCCTCTGAGAAACAGGCAGCTTCATGCTCAGCATAAGGGACCTTTCTCTGAGATTCCGAGCCTCCCCCCTTCTGCATGTGTGTGTGTGTGTGTGCATGAGTACATGTGTGCCTGTGAGTAGTCCTGTCCACATTATTATTATTATTATTATTGAGTTGGGGATTCCTTAAGAAGCCTGGTGCTACCAAATTCAGGTAGGTGGATTGGTGATGAGCAAACTCCTAAGATTCTCCTGCCTCTACCTCACAGTGGTAGGTTTGCAGGCTTCTGCAAGCCTGTCAGCTTTCTACCTGGGTGCTGGAGACAGAACTTGGGTTCTGGTGTTTGTGCAGTGTATGTTGTCTTCTTGCTGTCACAAAACAAAAGCAACTTGACGGAGAATGGGTGTGTTTCAGTTCAGTTCGAGGGTGCAGCTCTTCCTGACAGAAAGCATGACAGCAGGGGTTTGAGGTTCTTCATGTTGAATCCTGACTGACTAGTTTTCAGTTCCCTTTCTCTGTGCAGTCTGGGACCCCAGTCAATGGAATACGGTTGCCGACATTAGAGTGAGTCTTCCATCTCAAAAAATGCAATGTTTGTAACCCGGTGGTCCCTCACAGACATGCCAAAGAAGCTTGTCTCTTTGATGATTCCAGATCCTGTCAAGTTGTTCAATATTAACCCCCGCTCATAGTAAGCCCTTTACTAACTAAATCATCACGCAGCCACAGACTCTTAGTTCTGGTGTCTTTACTCTCTCAGGCTCTAAAGTCGGTTGTTTCTTGAAGCTGTTTACTGTATCTTATCAGTTGTCCCTTTTTACTCTTTAGTCCTTCAAATCCTAGTCTCTCAACTCTCCATAACAAATTTTACTTTTCTAAAATTTAAAAAAAAAAAGGCATTTTTTTTCCAACTGTTTCCTGAAAGACTCAGTATTCGGAATCAAGAGTTTCAGAGATAAAACTTGAAAGTTAATACTTGAGTGACAATGTCCAGCTCTGCCGGTGGAAATTACAGTGCTGACAGTATGTGACACGAAGGGGCATTATGTTTAAAAGTATTATTATCACGCATGATTGGGTTGGTCCTTGTTGCTTTCTGGTCTGTGATAAAACACTGACCAAAACCAACTTGGGGAGGAAAGGGTTTATTTCCTCTTACTCTTTATAGACCATCACCAAGGGCCGTGGCTCCAGACAGGAACCAAGGCTTGTTCTCTATGGCTTGCTCAGTCAGTTTGCTAATATAGTCCCAGCCCGCCCACCTAGAGGTGGCAACAACCATATCAATTAACAATTAAGAAAACTATGCACAGACATGCCTCCAGGTCAATCTGATAGAGGCAGTCCCTCACTGTGCTTCCCTCTCCTTGGGACACTGTACCTTTTGTTTTGTTTTCAGGTTGACAAAAACCAATTGGCACAGTGATAGAGTATGTAAAGGATTGAAAACCTTAAGGAACCAAGAGTGTGTGACATTTGACCATTGCTGCAGGTATGGTGATGACAAAGACATTAAGATGACACTTAACTTGCCTTAAACTCTTACCTCAAGTTACTATGGTTTCAACTACTAAAATTATCTTTTGTCAATTCTGGGGTTTTTTTTGTTTTTCCATATGAAATTGAGAATTGTTCTTTCAAGGTCTGTAAGGAATTGTGTTGGTATTTTGATGAGAATTGCATAGAATCAATCCTGTAAAACAAAAGATTGTCTGGAGGTATCTCTATCCCTGGTCTCAAGCTGTACTACAGAGCAATAGTAATAAAAACTACATAGTACTGGCATAGAAACAGAATGGTGGATCAATGGAATTGAATAGAAGACCTAGAAATGAACCCATATACCTATGGATACTTGATTTTTGACAAAGAAGCCAAAACCACACAATGGAAAAAAGATAACATCCTCAACAAATGGTGCTTGTCTAACTGGATGTCTACATGTAGAAAATTGTAAATAGATCCATATTTGTCACCCTGCACAAAACTAAAGTCCAAGTGGATCAAAGACTCCAACATAAAATCAGATACGCTAAACCTGTTAGAAGAAAAAGTAGGGAAGAGCCTTGAATTCATTGGCTGAGGAGAAAACTTCCTGAACAGAATACCAAAAGCACAGGCTCAAAGATCAACAATCAATAAATGGGACCTCATGAAACTGAAACGACAGCCTACAGATTGGGAAAGGATCTTCACCAACCCTATATCTGACAGAGGGCTAATATACAAAATATATAAAGAAATTAAGAAGTTAAACACCAACAAACCAGGTAATCCTATTAAAATGTGGGGTACAGAGCTAAACAGAGCTAAATAGAAGAATATTGAATGTCAGAGACACACTTAAAGAAATGCTCAACATCCTTAGTCACAGGGAAATGCAAATCAAAATGACCCTGAGATTTCACCTTACACCCACCAGAATGGCTAAGATCAAAAACTCAAGTGAGAACACATGCTGGAGAGGTTGTAGAGAAAGGAGAACCCTCCTCCATTGCTGGTGGGAATGTAAACTTGTACAACCACTTTGGAAATCAATCTGGAGCTTTCTCAGATAATTAGGAATAGTGCTTCCTCAGGATCCAGTTATATCACTCCTAGGCATATCCAAAAGATGCTCAAGTATACAACAAGGACATTTGATCAACCATGTTCATAGCAGCTCTATTCATAATAGCCAGAATCTGGGAACAACCTACATGTCAATCAATGCAGGAATGTATACAGAAATTGTAGTACATTTACACAATGGCATACTACTCAGCAATGAAAAACAAGAAAACCATAAATTTGAAGGCAAATGGTGGGAACTAGAAAATATTATCATGAGTGAGGTATACCAGAAGCAGAAAGACACACATGGTATATACTCACATATAAGTGGATATTTGATATATAATATAGGGTAAACATACTAACATCTGTACATCTAAAGATGCTAAGCAAGAAGGAAGACCCAGGGCAAGATGCTCAATCCTTATTCAGAAAGGCAAACATCGAAGAAGGAGAAAACGGAACAGGACAGGAGCCTACTACAGAGGGCCTCTGAATGACTCTCCCCAGCAGGATATCAAAGTAGATGCTGAGAATCATAGCCAAACTTTGGGCAGAGAGCAGGGAATCTTATGAAAGAAGGGAGAGATAGAAAGACCTGGATGGGACAGAAGCTCTACAAGGAGAGCAACAACACCAAAAAATCTGGCACAGGGGTCTTTTCTGAGACTGATACTCCAACCGAGGACTGCATGGAGATAACAGAGAACCCCTGCACAGATGCAGCCCACAGCAGCTCAGTGTCCAAGTTGATTCCCTAATAATGGGAATAAGGGCTGTCTCTGACATGAACTTAGTGGCTGGCTCTTTGATCACCTCCCATCTGATTGGGGGAACAGCCTTACTAGGCCACAGAGGAAAACAATGCAGCCAGTCCTGATGAGACCTGATAGACTATGGCCAGAGGGAAGGGGAGGAGGACCTCCCCTATCAGTGGACCTGGGGAGGGGTATGGGATGAGATGAAGGAGGGATGATGGGATTGGTAGAGGACAAGGGAGGGGGCTACAGTGGGGATACAAAGTGAATAAACTGTAATTAATAAAATATTTTAAAATGCAAAAACTAAATATTAATCAATGCCCTTAAAAAATATCTTTTGCTCTTTGGGTGGATGACACCTAAATGAACATCTGTACAAAGTCCCAATTTATTTCTAATATCAGAGATCAGACCTCTACTCTTGCCTGATGCTTCTAAAACAAAAAGGGGGAACTGTAGAAAGCTGAGGAATGCTATGCCTTAAAGATGGAGCTGGTTTCCGCCTTCCACCTTCCCTATGGTGAGTGCTCTCTGTCACGAACAACTCCACATTTGGCTAAGGCCGAGGATCTGGCTTGCTTCCATGTATGTGGACCTATCTGCATTGCCCACGTGGCACGCCTGGGTTGGCTACCCAGAGGTTATTTAAGCTATGGGCTGGCTTTCCCCAGGGTCCGAGGATTGTTCAATGTTCCTGAATAAACTGCATTGAAAAAAAAAAATCTTTTGTCACTTGTAACTATGGATATGGCTTCATGGATAATTCAATACCAGTGTTGAAATTTGCAAATTCAAATTACACTGCTAGCCCACAATTCAAGGCGAGTTTGTGAATCCAAGTTACATTGTAAGTTCACATACTCCCTAAATATGACAGGTATGGCATACATAGAGAAGTATTGGAATACCATGGTTTAGATTGAAATATTTGAACAAATACAAAAGATTCTAAATTCATTTCTCTCCAGGCTTCTCTACATTTTTCCTACCAAAGGAATCAGTATGCCCTCTTGGTCTGAGCATATCAGCCTTTTCTTAATGAATGTCTCAAGGAGTGAAGGGAAAAACATTCATGAATGCAGTTGGCTTACAAAGGGATAGCTGTTTTCTAAGACCTACCCCTGTTACTGTTATTTTCCATATGCATGTTTTGGCTTATTCCTGAGTGATAAGAGTTTGACCCTGGAGGAAGCACACAGCTTATTTTTTACAAGGTAGAAGATATAATAACGTATTTTGACAGAAACCTAAAAGGGGCATAGAATTTTAGTCTGATCATGACAGACAAAGCAAATGTGATCTTATATCATATTGGCCTGGATTAATAAAATGGCAGAACTCACAGCATTTTCCATATGCTAGCTCTCAAGCCACAATAAAGTGATGGATTAAACATCTCCCATCTAGCTACAAGGCAGTGCTGTACACAGTGAGGTTAAGATACCCTGATATAACATGACACAAGAAAAATAATTTAAAGGAGTAGAAAGATTAGAATACAGAGGGAATTCATCATGTGCAAAATGCATATTCACACCCCTTACAACTCTAGAAAGACCAAGATGACATCCAGTTTATGAAAATATTAAATACATCCATGGCAATCTCCTTAACTAACTCTGTACTATCTGAATCTTGAATGCCAGGAACAACACAGAGGGTGTTATCAGTAATATGCTCCTCATTTTACTGTGATGATGTATACCAAAGCCCAAATGCAAATACCTAATTTCCATAGACAAGATGGACACATTTACCATAATAAGGAGCAATTTTTTTTACCATAAAGAATATTTTATATTGCCTAAAATCAATCAAGGTGTCCTAGAGATGAAATAGTCATGCAGCCTACAGCAATATAACTTTGTCTACATGATTTAAGAAAGGAAGGAAGGAAGGAAGGAGGGAAGGAAGGAAGGAATACAGACTCTGGCATGCTTTACCCTCATTTGAATTATCATAATAAAAAGTCGTAGCCCATGGCAGCTCAGTGTCCAAGAGGGTTCCCTAGTAATGGGTACAGGACTGTCTTTAACATGAACTCAGTGGCTGGTTCTTTGATCACCTACACCTGAGGGGGGAGCAGCCTTTTCAGGCTATAGAGGAAGACAATGCAGCTACTCCTGATGAGACCTCATAGACTAGGGTCAGATGGAAGGGCAGGAGGACCTCCCTTATCAGTGGACTGGAGTAGGGGCATGGGTGGAAAAGAGGGAGGGGGGCAGGATTAGGAGGGTACAAGAGAGAGGGCTACAGTGAATAAACTGTAAATAATAAAAAATTAATTAATTAAAAAGAAAAGAAAATGAAGCCAGTAAAGTTTCTGAGGGTCCATTAACTAAAGTCACCATACCAAAATCACATAACCCAAATACTTAACACTATAACAGGGCATACCACTCTTGTTTGAAAGCATTGTATAATATTATCCTGATCAATACAAAAAAAAAATCTGCCTTTTCAAGTGAAGCCTAGAGCACGGAAGGCTCTTAAGCTGACCCAGCTGCAAACGCTGCCTTAGCACTGAATCCTGTGCTCCTGAAGAAACAACGGAAGTTGAAGTATCTGTGCCAATGAAGATGCTGTACGGAATGACTGCAACCAATCACAGGAGCAGGACAACACCAGTGGGCAGGGGTGGGAGGATCGTTAATAAAGTTCTCTTTGCTACTTCAGAGGACTACCTTCTTTCTAAGACCCTTTTATGGGAAATCAATAGCCATAGGACTAAAGCTGTATATCATGAAGTCTAGTTTCCTGGACTCAATAAATCATTAGATTGTATGTAAAGTAGGTGTCCAGAGCGTATTGGTTATAGGTAAAAGTTATTCAGACTCTTTCAATACACACTTTTGCTGTATTGCTTCCTTTCCTTTAATCATCCTTGTTTACATCCTTATGGGAAGTTCCTCCAACCAGTTAAAGAAAGGGAGGGAGAGAGAGAAGCTAAAAAGAAAGAGGAAGAGTGTGTTGAGAACAGTTCAGAGTCCAGGGGTTTCCAACCTTGACACTGCAACATGGCTGAAGTGGAAGTTTCCATATTCAGTTTGGTCCTGTGATGTTTTGCCCAGGTTTGCTTATGAAAGTGCATGTGACCTTTTGCTCTCTCATGCAAGGGGCATGACTTTGGCCAGCTGACAACATCCATGAGTGGACTTTGAGGAGAAGACATATATAGAGGCTCAGGCAGGGTGAGACATCACTTTTTGAATTGACATTGCTCTGCTGGCTTCACAGAGAGAAAGGTTTCAGAGAGCTTCTCAGGGCAATCCAACTGAGTCTTTCGGCTTTCACTGCTTCGTGCTGGCCTTCGGACTGGACTGCTGGTATCCTGATGACTGAGTGGTAATCCCCTAACAATCCACCCACCCTAATCAGCAGGAAGTAGATATCAGAGGTCTACAGTCCTTTTCCCTACTAATCTCCTACCTAAGGTTGCCAGAGGATTGGAAGGGAGGTAAAGGTGCTTAAGAACCATAAATAAAAAGTAGGTTTGGTGAAAAAGCTAAACCTACCCAAGACATTGCTGTCTGCAAATGCACCAAGTCACACTCAACTTCTCGGGGACTTACATAGAACATATGCTGCAGATTGGACCCGCCGGGTTCAGTACAAGTTCAGAATGATATTTTTATATAAAATAACAGAATAGAAGTGAGACTATCATGGTATTACCGGTCTACTCACAGGCTTGCTGCAAAGGCAGAAAGTAAAGTCCAAAGAAGTAATATTTGAAGCATACCTAGTTAGCCACTTGATTGATCTATTAGCAGGGGTGGAACCCACTATTTCATGGCCAGTGTTCAGCTGTATGGCTCAGAGATTTAGGAAGCTAATAATTGAAATCTAAGCTGGAAGGTTGACGAAGGAGAGCTGTGTACAACATCCATTTAAAATGTCAATTTAAGTATGAAAATAGGAATAATGTGAAAACCATATCTATCCTCGGATTCTAAGTTATAAATACATTCTGGAATAACTGCAGAAGAGAGAAATTAACTTAAGCATTTCAAATGAGAGAAAGATAAGAACATCTTTTAAATTCACTAGTAATAAAAGAAATCAAACTCCAGCAACAGAGAGAGAGATTAAACACCCGGAGTAAAACGCATTTCCTTCAGAACTCCAGGAATGTAATTTTTCTCAGTAATAGAATATAGGAGATAATCATTGTAATCTCAATACAAAAAGAAATTGAAATATATTAGATTCAACTTTTAATTTAAAAAATGTTAGTGAACTGTTAAGATAAGAAACTTTATTTTAAAAGATGTTTATCGAAAAAGCTGCTAGTGCTCAGTGGTACTTCTTTGTAATACCCAGATGTACACATGGAAATGTTGCCTACCACTTCCACTCAGCATTAGATTCATGGATTTAGCCAGAAGAGCAGCACTAGAAATAAAACAATTATAGATTGGATTAGAACAAAGCTGCCATTCTCTTATTAATAATAAACATCCCTAATAAAGCAACATTTGGAAAAAACAAAAGAACTCTATCAGTTTCACAAAGAGGACCCTGAATGTTTAAAATTCAAAGTATTTCCAATGTAAAGAATGAGAAAAATAGCACAATTCTAGATGTACAGTTGGCCCAAATGGAAAAGCTTTCTCTCATTATAGTTACACCCACTGTCTGTTCAATCTCAGAGTTCATATGTGAGAACTTCACCCAAATACTTGCTTTGAAGAAGAAAGTTGTCATCCTATCTTATAATTCTGAATTCCTTGAGCTTTGTGATCCTAAACCCTGTATTTTAAAGTACATTAAAATATTAAAATAGAAAAGGAATTAAACTGGATGCAGCTTCTATAGCAGCTTCACTAGGGCATGATAAAGTAGAAATTATCAATTTTCTCTTCATTTGCTCAATGGTACATTTGCTTTTCATGGATATGCAACAATGAAACAAAGTCTGTAAAAATAAAAGCAACATCAAATTTAAATTACTTGGTATAAATTTTGTGTTCTTTTAACATTATTATTATTATCATAATTATTTACAATTTTTCACTTTGTATCCCAGTTGTAGCCCCCTTCCTCATCTCCTCCAGGTCCTGCCCTCCCTCCCTCTTCCTCCTTTATCCCTCCTCCCTAGTTCTTAATGAATGTTCTTTTTTTATTAAATATGAGCCTGAATAATTGTTTTTAAAAACTCCTATTAAGAACCATAAGAAGTGTCTCCAGCCCTTTTGCTAATGTTTCAGAAATGAATGCACAGATACTTCTCATATTCTTGTTTTAAGTAAAAACTGACATATCATAGGCACATTAGATGGCTAGACTTTCCCGCACAACTGAAAGTTTATTTTGCCAATTTCTGTTCCTTCCCTGCCTCCCTACTTCTGGTGATAAAAAGTAAACTATTAGAAACAAAAACAAAACAAAACAAAACAAACAAACAAGCAAACTGTAAACCTGGAGGGGTTCCAAGATGGTGGTGACTAGTGTGTACCATATCTAAGGGTCAGAAGATGAGGTTCTGCAAAACTGCTGAGGAAACAGGCAGCTGGACCCAAAACACCAATGCTGGTGCTTCCCAGATGGAGGGGTCATCTGAAGAGTGGGGGACAATCAGATCCAAGACCCCATGGTCATCTATAGGGTCCAGGAGTTACAAATTGTGAACTCCTTCCCTTTCCCCATACGAGAGAGAGAGAGAGAGAGAGAGAGAGAGAGAGAGAGAGCAGGCCCCCAGACCCAGAGAATCATTCTATGAAGCCATAATCATCCTGATACCTAAACCAAACAATGACTCAACAAAAAAAAAGAAAATTTCAGACCAATCTCTTTTATGGACTTTAATGCAAAAGTAATCAATAAGATACTTGCAAACCGAATTTAAGAACACAGCAAATACATCACCCACCCTGGGATGAGGTAGGTTTCATCCCAGGGATGCATGGATAGTTTAACATATGAAAATCCATCAATGTAATCCAGCATATAAATAAACTAAAAGAAAAAATCACGCAATTATCTCATTAGGTGCAGAAAAAGCCTTTGACAAAAACCAACACCTCTTCTTGATAAGTCTTGGAGATACCAGGGATACAAGACTCATACCTAAACATAATAAAGGCTATAAATAGCAAGCCAATAGCCAATTTCAAACTAAATGGAGATAAACACAAAGCAATCCCACCAAAATCAGGGACAAGACAAGGCTGCCCACTCTCTCCGTATCTCTTCAATATAGTACTAGAAGTTCTAGTTAGAGCAATAGGACAACTGAAGGAGATCAAAGGGAGACAAATCGGAAAGGAATAAGTTAAACTATCACTATTCACAAGTGATATAATAGTATACATAAGTGACCCCCAAAATTCTACCAGAGAACACCTGCAGCTGATAAACTCCTCCAGCAAAGTGACTGGATATAAGATTAATTAAAAAAAAAAAATCAGTAGCCCTCCTTTATACAAATGGCAAATGGGCTGAGAAAGAAATTAGGAAAGTCATAGCTACAAATAATATAAAGTATCTAAAGGTAACTGCAACTAAGGAAGTCAATGACCTATTTGACAAGAACTTCAAGTCTCTGAGGAAAGAAACTGGAGAAGATACCACAAGATGGAAAGATTTCCCTTGCTCTTGGATTGATAACATTAACATATTAAAAACGGCCACTCATGCAAGCAACTTGAAGACTGGAAATATGCATTTCCCCTCTATGAGCGGCTGATAGCTAGACAGAGAAATACAGAAAATCCTGTGGTGTGCCCATCCATCCTTCAGACAAAAGAAAACATTCTGCTGGTTTCCAAGAATGCTGCCTACTGAAGGCTCTCAGCAGAGTCCCTGTTCAGAATCATTCTTCCATAGAAGGCAGCCATCACCCAAGGCCACACTCTCTGAAGGAAGCCCCCTCCTAAGACACTAGAGTACAAAGTTTCATCTCCATTCTTCTATAATAACAGCTCTCAGTGGCCTCTCATTCCAGGTCATCTTAAGTATGCTCCAGTGATAGGCCAGACTGTTGTAACTGCCTCATAGTGTCACTTTTTTTCCTCACCTAGAACCTCTTCTTCATTCCCTGCTGGCTGTTCTTGCAGAACCTGTCCGTAATGAACTGCATGTAAATCTTCAAGATTCCTTTACCCAAAAGCTCTGATCTAAAGTCCAATGAAAAGTTGACCTTGTGTCCACGAGGCAGGAGTGTGCTGATGGACAAGCTGACCCCGTTAACCTGGGAGGAAAGCAGTATGCAGACAATGAAAGTGTGTCTCGGGAGACTGCAGGAGCTGGAATGCCTCCCTAGTTTAGAATTCAGCTCATCATTCAGCATTTCAAGGTTTTAAATGCCGAGTGGCCCAGAGCTGTGAATTCATCCTCCTGGATAAAGAGGCAGAGCTAAAATTAATAAAAATGTACGCACGAAAATTCTCTGGTTTGATGCAGGTGCAACTTAAAAGCTACTCGAACTTTGCATTATTATCCACAGTTATTGGCACATGTTCAAACAACACATGCCCACTTCTGAGCTGTTCAGAAAACACAGTATTAGTGATGAAACAAGCAGTATTGGATGAGTTTTTGATAGAGGAGTGGCACGATAAATATCTCCCCCCTAGAATGACCACTGTGTCAAGTATAAGTGAAATAAACTCAAGTACAATGATGTGATGGTATTGTCTGGCTTCCGGGACTAATCTGACAATAACCTGAGATAAAGAGATGTTGATTTAAAAGGCATTCAAAGAACTGATTGAGAGATTTGATAATACACCAGGAAGACCCGGAGAAGAATTTTTAAGCTACAGATACAATACAGATGTTAAAAAAAAAAACATATTTTCTTTGTGCTTCGTTTTTATTGGTCACTTGAGTTCAAGGCACATTCAATGTGATCTACACAAAAGATTCCTTCAAGCACTGTTATCTCAAAAGTAATTATGATATTGGCATGCTGCCTAAACAGTCACTGACACATTAACACTTGTGTAGATTTGAGCTTGACCTTGGACATGTCCAAATTAGACTCCTGTAAATGAAAGATGGACACAAAGGGTTTGAGATGCCTTCGTGAGGCTGTTTCAGGCTCCACGTCCTTTCCCGCTTCCTGTAGTCTGTGTGAAGCATTCCTACAAAGGGGTGAGTTACAGCTGGCCGTACACACCATCATCGTCATTGAGCTCTTCAAAGCAATGTTTTAAAACGGAAAATCACAGTATGTGGAAATGCTCTCTCATCCATCCCTCCTCCCTGGCTAGCGCCGTGCTCCTCACCTGACTGGTGTTCATGTCCATCCTGCCTGCTCCTGAACTCTCACACTTGTGGTTAGAGTTAGAGCTGCTGGGTTAGAGTTCTCCCCCACTCTCTGCCAAACTGTCTCATTAATGTTTTAACTGAAAAAATTTTAGAGATTGCATGCCAGCATAGTACCCCTGCGGCAGTCTCCAGTGGCTTCTAGGAAAACAAATGATCTAAACAAGTGTCTCCACAAAAACAAAAGCTGTGTACAGTAGGATGGTATGCTTAGGAAACTGGATGAGGTATGTAGAGGGAAAAACCAGAGTACTAGCCTGGAACATCCTTTGTCTCCCCCCACCCCCCTTTTACACAGTGGTGATAAACATCAAGTAAATCTTGAAATTTCCCAGAATTACAGTGGCCTTGTTATATCCGATCTGAGAAAGAGTTTATTTATTCTTTTTAATGTAAAGAATGAGTGTGTAATTTTTGTAAATTTTTAAAATAAGTAGTATCCCCAGGCAAAGTATAGATACTTACCGGAATCTGACTACTATGCATCATGAATTGTCAGAGGAAAAGCTGATTGAGGAACAGTGTGGTGAAAATATAACCATGTGCCATGATGGATAGTGTCTAGACAACTGTCAAGACTGAAGGGTCAGTGAGGTCCTGATTTGAGTCTGAATGGCCAAGCAGAGCCAATCCATGTTAGGAGATAACTTTCAAGTTCATGTAGATGTTGTAAGTTCCTATACCTTGAGTTTCAGGAAGCTTTCTCTGGATGTCTCAGAAGACTAATCCTGGCAGACAGTATCTACAGGTAAATCCCTACTGAACAGTGGAGAAGGAGGCCATGAAGGTTCTTAGAAATGTGTTATGCCCTCTAATGTCACAATTTATTTAGACTGGAAGTGCATTACTCTATTACTCTTGTATATGTATATGATGCATATGTGTATATACAGAGAGTAATATCTATCTATATGTATGTATATAAATATATACTTTAAAATAACTTAAAATATTGTCCAAAGAAGCATAAATTATCAAGCAGTATAAATCAAAAGTAGAGTTAAAAAGAGAAACTGGAACAATATACAGGTAATTGGAGAAAAAAAATATTCATGATAAGGACCCATAGTCTGGCTATGGCTGAGGTCTGGAATTTTCAAGACCAACATGGATGGCGGCGGGGGGGAGTTGTTGAATGTTCCTTAACTTTTCAAAGTGCTTAATAACTACTTTTGATAAAACACAGTGGTTTTCATAAGAGACTCCCTGCTAAGGCAATGGCCATGATCCTCCACAGCATACTTCAAAGAATAAAACCAATTTCACTGTTTCTTGCAGTGATGCTCAGCCAAGGTTTCATTGCTCCTTCCACTGTGTAAGCCAGTGAAAGCAATTCCTCATAGAACAGCCTTACAGAGAACGGCTTTCCAAGTCCTTGTTCAACTGGCTTCAGCCAAAACAACTTGGAAGTTCATGTACATGAACTCCATGAATTCTTCTCTGAATATTATTTCTTAAAACTCAACTATTGAGAAGCCTAATGATGCTAATCCATCTTCTATCCCTAACAGTCTGGAGGAGTGGAAGGCTGCCAGCTGCAAGGTCGGAGCTGACTGTGCTGTGAGGGTTAGACTGAAAATAGTCCTACCAAGGTGGGAACTCTTTTGTGAAACTGTGGGAAGGCTAAAAGCTTCCAGAAAGCAAGTTATTTAAAAATCTGTATAAAGTTAGAGTATTGCTACTCATATCTTTGCTTCACAATGCTGAGACGCAAGACTCTAAAGAATGCTCAATAAACCTGGTAGGCACAATAGAGTAATATTCTCCGCCTAGTAAAACATACCTGTTTTTAAATATCACCTGAGATAGTGATGAGATGACTGTTACATCTTAGGTAAAAACAGGAGGAAAGTAAGAAACCAAAAACAGTTCTTCACGGATAATTCTTAGAAGTAAAGAACATCAGGTTAATGTCTCAAAAATAGGCTGTATGGGTTCACCATAATGTACACACAGCTCAAATTCATTTTCCATGTAACTCAGCTGGCTATGATGAGTTTAGATCAGTGAGTTCAAAGAGGGGCATAGTCACAGGATTCAGACCTTCAGAGTGTTCTTTAGTAAACTTTAAAGTGAAATTTCTCTTTTTTTATGTTACAGTAACAACTCTCAACTTAAAATTATCAATACATTAGAGGTATAACACTACTTATGCCAAGGAGTTTGTTGGGGCCTTTTGAATAACCCAGTGTTTTCATTTGTGCTGAGAACATCTGGGGACAAAGCAACAGGAAGAGGGGGCCACTACATGTTCCAGCTGTCTACCAACTCCCTTTAAAAATAGACTCAGAACCTGAACTTTAAGTGAGAAGTTTTTATTTCTAGAATTGTAACTATGAACTGTATATTGATATGTGAAAACTGGGCAGGTATATAAAGACGAAACCAAGATGTGTGGAAAAATGTAGATGTGATAGAACAGAATCCCTTGAGGGAATTCTGATTATACCAGCATTTACTATAGACACAGAAAATGCTGTATGTATGCTTCCTTTCTTTTAAGCACTCAATACAGCATTCAAACATGTATGTAAATGTCAAAATAGTATCATGAATGGCACTGCAAATACTATGCACTAAAGATCAAACAGTTCTGAAAAAGATCCCCAAACTGGAATAGATTATCAAGAAATTGAAATATTCTATATGCTGTAAAATGTTTTCAAACTCCTAGTGACAACTAATCATTTTAATAAAAATCATATAGTAGGTCTTGATCATTTTCAGTGAAAAATGTGTTTGAAAACTGTACAATGCACCTACTATGTTACATATCAAGTATTTTGTAGGAGTGCAAATAAAAGCTAAAAACACTGAAAAAATACTCTTTTTTTAAGATTTTATTTATTTATTTTACATATCAGTGTTCTATCTGAAGAGGGCATCAGATTCCGGTATAGATGGTTATGAGTCACCATGTGGGTGCTGGGAATTGAACTCAGGACCTCTGGAGGAGCAGACAGTGCTCTTACCCACTGAGCCATGAAAAAATACTCTTAAGAAGCTCCTATTCTTCTAAGAATAAATAGAATATTGGCTAAAATCAGAAGAATTTGTCTAATGAGACACTGTCAGAAGGTGGTAAGGGATACAAAGATAAGCAAAAAAAGAAATATATATATATATATCCAGGACAATTAGACTCTGTGCTATTTTAATTAAGAGTTATTTAGTCAAGAGTCTTGCTGAAACACTAAGAAAGTATGGATAATCTTCTAATTTTATGGAATGATTCCATATTCTACCAAAGCATGTAGCCACTTTAATGATACAGCAGCATGAAAAACTAGTCCCTGAACTATTTAGTGAACATAGACACAAATAGACACATACATGCACATACATGCACACGTGTACGCTCACAGACATACACATATGCATGCATGCACACATACATGTCCACACACATACCTACATACATATACACTCAGGCATACACGCACAAACACACACACACACACACACACACTCACACATACACACATGCTCTTCTACAAATTGCTGCGCTTCTTGGCATCATCATCCCCACAATACCTTCTTAGCAATTCTAATGCCAAAGCCATAACACAAAGGTGCAGGTGTGCACTCGTAGCTTTAATCTCAGGACACAAGAATCACAATCCAAAGGCACCTCTCTGCCTGGCCTGAACTGAACCAAAACATTGCTATAAAAGAGAAATCACAGCTTCTAAGGTGAGAGCAGCCAACAGTACTGGGTGCACACCAAAGGCCGGGCAATGAGCTGAGTTCTTCAGACTTTTTGTCTCCTGTGTTCCTCATCATAGCTCATCACAGGCATTTGCAGCTGGGTATACCAATGTGTTCAGGAATTAAACAATGTGCTCAGGGTCAAGAAAAGGGTAGACCTTTGCTGAGCTGTCACCAGCGGTCACTCTCTACAGCTTTATACAGACACAGAGGCAGATAGACACACTCACAGATAGATACATCCATACATACCTAGACACATATCACTCAACTTCCTCCTGTTGAATGAAACTGCACAGGAAGTGTTACACATTATACCTCATACCTCTGTGTGAACTGATTTGGCACTCACTCTCTTAAAAGAAAATATTCAAATAGAATATTATTCAAATAGAAAACATAAGCCAATTAAGTAGCTATGAACATAATTAAAAGTTATTTGCTGTGCATAAAGGTAAATAAATTGCGTATGTAGAGCATTTTTCCTCTAGTTGTTAAAATAATAAGTACCAAAGTATTGTTTACTAGCTGGTTTTACTGTTAATGTTTGTGTGTGTGTGTGTGTGTGTGTGTGTGTGTAGAAGGATAAAATTAAAAAGTTTATGCATTGCCTGCTTCAACAGACATCTGTGAAAAACTGGCTTAGACATCATCATAGACAGCACAAGAAAACATGGAACATTCCTCCTTTCCCTGAGATTAAAGGTCCGCTTAAAGACAGACGCATTCACATTGCCAACCCTTCACATTGGTGACTAAAGCATAGGGCCCACTATAAATATATTACCCTCTCTGGTTGGAGACAAAGAATGGCAAAGGGACACCATTTGCATCCCATTTGTCAATTCGCTTACCTCTGATAGATGATAATGATACTTTCATGGCTCTTACATGCAATGGATGTTCTAATTATTTACTACATGATAAAATATTCTAGTGAATAATAATGAATTGCCTTGAAATTCATGGTTCACTATGGCTAGAAAAGCACGTCAGCTAACTGCAGGGCTTCAACTATTCTGCTCCTTCAAATCCAAACTCACAGCCTCTTCCCCAGCTCTGCAACAGAACACATGCTGCAGCCTGCCTTCCTTTCCCTGCCCATCTCCAGTGCATCCCACAGATTTTCCCCTCCTAACCTCCCACCTTTCACTCCATTCATTGTTTTCAGCCCCCAACTGCAGCAGGCTCTCTCTGGGAAGGCACAAGCACTCTGGCCAGGGAACCAGGTAGACTAACTGCGATCTTCAACTCTCCCTCTACTCCTCCAGTTTCAATCTCTGCAGCAGAAAACCTGCTGCAGCCTCCTTTCCAGCTCTGCCCCCATCTCAGTAGACCACACAGATCTTCCCCTCTAAACGTTCCTCCCCACCTATTTGCTTTGTCCCAGCCCCCAACTCCAGCAGGCACTCCTGGGAACCCACAGGCTACTCTGCCCAGGAAAGCAAGTTTGATAATTCAGATCTCCACTTCTCTCCACAGTCCTCCAAGTCCCATCCCTGTAGTCTCATTCCCAGCTCTGAAGCAGATCTTCTGCTGTGGCCTCTCCTCACTTTGCCCCTATTCCCATGAGATTAGCTAAGCAGATCCTTGTGGAACACTCCGCTTTCCTTCCCCCTGTGAACACTCACCCCCACCAGCGCATCCCAATCCCTAAGTGTCAGATCTGAATATGTACAAACACATTGATCAGTAACACCCGGTGGGCATACATATCAGGACCCCGGAACAAACAGCTATCACACTATTTTAAGAATGACAGAGGAAACAGAAACCAAGGAACAAAACACCTACTCATCAAAGACAAGACCAGATATTAGCACCTAGAATTTCAATCTCCCCAAGGCCAGAACCTTAGACTCTAGTGTAAAAACACAGTCAATAACAGCCAGGCCAATATGTCTTCACCGGAGCCCGGTAACCCTTCCACAGTAGGGCATTAGTATTCCAACATAGTTGAAGGACAAGGAAAAGGCCTTAAAACCACCTTTTGCCTATGAGAGAACTCTTCAAATACATCTATGAAAACACAAACTATGGAAGAAAATGAACAAAACCTTTCAAGACCTAAAAGTGGAACTAGAATCAATAAACCAAGTCAATAGAAAACCCAAACTGAGAAAAATGTGAAAATAAAAATTTTAGGAACTTGAGCAGGAACCACAGGGGTGAACTTCAACAAGAGAATATGAAAGAGAATCTCAAGCATTGAAGCCATGGTAGAAGAAATGGATACATCTACATCAGATAAAGAAAATGGTGAATCTGAAACAATCCAGAAAAAAATCTGGGGCACTATGGAATAACCACATCTAAGAATAATATGAATAGAAGAAGGAGGAGAAACTCAGGTCAAAGAACAAGAAATATTTTCAAAAAATTATAGAAGAAAATCTGTCTAACCTGGAGAAGGACACACCTATCAAGTTGTAAGAAGCATACAAAGTATCAAGTAGCCTGGCTCAGAAAAGAAACATCTCTTTCCTCATGATAGTCAAAACACTAAATATACAGAACACACACACACACACACACACACAAAGAACGTTAAAAGCTGCAAAGGGAAAAGACCAAGTAACATATCAAGGCAGATCTATCATCTGAATTCTCAATGAAGAATCTGAAGGAGTCTAGAGAGATGGCTCAGTGGTTAAGAGCACTGCCTGCTCTTCCAGAGGACCTGCGTTCAATTCCCACCACTCACATGGCACCTCATAACTGTCTCTAACACCAATTCCAAGAGATCTGACATCTTTACACTAATATACATAACATAAAATTAAAAAAAAAAAGAATCTGAAAAGCAGAAGGGCCTGGAGTGATGTGCTGCAGACTCTAAGAGATCACAGTTGCCAAACCAGACTACTATACCCGGAGAAACTTTCAAACACCATAGACAAAGAAAGTAAGACATTCCATGATAAAACCTAATTTAAGCAATATATATCTACAAATCCAGTCCTATAAAAGTTTGCTAGAAAGAAAGCTCCAACACATGAAGGTTAACTACACCAAAGAAAACAAAGGGCATAAATAATCCAATAGGAGCAAAATCAAAAGAAGGGAAGCTGACAAAATAGACTTCAAATCAAAACTAATCAGAAGAAATATGGAAGGACACTGCATAGCCATCTGAGAAAAAATACACCAAGAGGATATTACAACGTTTAACACCTGTGCACAAATACAAAAGCACCCAAGGTTGTAAAAGCAACATTACTACAGCTTAAATCACATATCGACCTTCCCGTAGAAATAGTGCGAGGCTTTAAGACCCAATCTCACCCATAGACAGGTCATATACACAAAACTGAAGAAAGAAATGATGTAGCTAACAGATATTTTAAACCAAATAAACCTAACAGATATTTACAGACCATTTCACTCAAGAGATACATGTTTTTCTCAGGAACTCATGGAAACTTCTCTGATATTGAACAAAACTCAGCCCCAAAGCAACCCTCAACAAGAAAATGAAACAAAACCCTGTATTCTATCCAACCACAGCCTCAGATAGAAACTGGGTATCAACAAGTACAGAAACTACAGAAAGCTTACAAAATCATAAAAACTTAACAACTCACTATGGAATAAAAAAATGAAACAAGTCCAAAATTCAGAAAAAAATTAAAGACATTCTAGAATTAAATGAAAATAACTATACAGCATACTCACACTCATGGAATGCAGTGATGGCAGTTCTAAGAGGCAAGTTTATAGCACTAAGTGCTACTTAAATAATTTGACTACATCTCATAATAGCAATTTAACAGCACAACTGAAATTTCTAGAATAAAAAGAAGAAACCACACCCCAAAAGAGTAGATGGCTACTACTATTGAGAAAAATCTGGGAAAGAAAAAACAAAAACAAAAATGAAAATCTAGGAACTTGAACGGGAACCAAAGAGGCAAATTTCAATAAGAGAATACAAAAGAGAACTCTGGACTAAAATCAATAAAAGAGAAACAAACAAATACAAAGAATCAATGAAACAAAGAAGAAGTTCTTTGAGAAAATTAATGGTTGGAGATTGACCAACCATTACAAAACTGGCTAAAAAGCAGAAAGAGAATAACCAAATTACTAGGCCACAGAAGAAGACAATGCAGCCAGACCTGATAGGAAAGGGTCAGATAGAAGGGGAAGAGGACCTTCCCTATCAATGGACTGTTAGTGTAGGCACTAAGACCAACAACTAACAAAGGTTAGTGAACTGCAGCTGCCCAGACACTCTGCTCAGAAATTGTGCTTGTTGGGTGCAGCTGTCTTGGATAACCATGCAGTACAGAGGTCTGGCCAATGTCCCTATGGAGACACGGAATCTGAGAACTTTTTCGGGGATGAGCTGGGTGAGCTGAGGTCAGACCCACTTGTTTCCCTCTCTGTGGGCTCTCCTGTTGACTGGGAGACCCAGATGCTGGTGCTTCGGAGTCCACAGTTTGGTCTGGGATGGTGAGAGCAGTGCGCAGGCATGTGTTTAGAAGCTGGAGACCTGTACTCAATTTCTAAATTGGGTTATTTCTTTCCTTGATATCTAGTTTCTTGAGTTCTTTATATATTTTAGATATCAGTCCTCTATTGGATGTGGAGTTGGCAAAAATATTTCTCACATTCTGCAGGCTGCCACTTTGTCCAAATGATAGTGTTCTTTGCCATTCAGAAGCTTCCCGGTTTTATGAGGTCCCATTTGTTAGTTAGTCTTAGTGCCTACACTAACAGTATTCTGTGCAGAAAATCTTTTCCTGTGACAATGAGTTCAAGGCTGCTCCTGCTTTCTAGTCTATCAGGTTTAGTGCACCTGGCCTTAGTTTCAGGTCTTTGATCTACCTACAGTTGAGTTTTGTGATAGCCAGCTGGGACTCTCTTTTTTCCATGATTTGGCAATTTCATTTAGATCGTGTTCAGAAAGGTACATATCTTAGGGGGTTTCTCCTGTATGAGTACTACCGCTCTGGATTTAGACTGTCTCTTTCCATCCTCATTGCCCTCTTTTCTTCCCCTCCCCACTTGATCCTCCCATTCCAGCTCCTCCCCCATCTATCCATAACTATCTGTTCTTTTTTTTTTTTCCTAGTGAGGTGATATCTCTCTGTACCCTCTAGTTCATTACTCTTTACTTACCCTTTGTGGTTCTATCAATAACAGGTTGGTTAGCATTGACTTAACAGTTAATACCCACATTTAAGTAAAAAATATGCCATATTTGTCTTTGTGGCTATCTCTTGTCACCAAATTAAGATTACAGTGCAGGACTGAGTTACTTCTAATTGAGTTGTTGTCCAAAGGAGTCCCAGGGGAATCCCCAAAAAATCCAGGCTGTTGCCAAGATTGCAGTTTACTCTCCACAAACTGACAGCAAGACCTCATGGCAGTTTTTTGTACTTCACTTTAAGTGTGTGTGTGTGTGTGTGTGTGTGTGTGTGTGTGTGTAGGTAGGTAAATTATAAATGTTTTAAAGTGAAATCTTTTGCGTGTTCCAATTTAGTATGTGTCCAAGACACACTAGCATTCCAATATTCATTCACTACTTACAGTTATAGATACTTTTAAATGTCAATATATGAACTTTGCAGGTGAGTATCAATTTCATGTCTTTTTTTCATGACAGACAGGGTTTCTCTGTGTAGACTTGCCTGTCCTGGACTCACTGTGTAGATCACCCTGGCCTCAAATTCACTAGGAGGAAGCTAGGCCGCTAGTATGCATCATTGAGGAAGAAGACAAATAGGACTCTGGACCCTTCCACTCTAACGTTTATGCCCTGGCTTCCATGGGGTGAGCAACCCTATTGTGCTGCTCTGCAGGCCCAAGGCAACGCGGTCATAGTTAGATGACTGAAAAAGAAAATGTGTCATACAGACATGGTGAGACTTTACATGACTACAAAAGAAATTACTACATGAAGTCAAAAGGTCAGATTCAGAAACATGTTTTTGTTTTGTTTTTTTTTTTTTTCTTTCTTTTCATATTTGGATCTAAATTAGTCAGGAAGGAAAAGGAAAAGAGAAGGTGTGGGGCAGAAACACACCATAAAACTGAACGAAGGTGAACTGACAGGAAGAGAAATGAGAGGGTTAATGGGGTAAATATGGTCAAAGAATATATGGCAGTTGAGTGAAAATGTCATCCTAAAACTCATCACTTTGTACAGGGAGCGTATACTAATAAACATGTATACAATTGTTTTTCATTTTTACGTGTTTCACTCATGTTCATACACATGTACCGCATGTGTGGGTGGGTCAGCCAAAAGAAGGTGTCAGATCCTCTGCGACTGAAGATGCAGATGGCTGTGAGCTGCCACCTGGGTGCCGAACCTGAACGCAAGTTCTCTGCAAGAGGAGCAAGCGCTGTCACCTTCTCAACCACCTCTCCAGACCGTAATGAATACGATTTTTACGAAATAAAGCTGCCAAGCTGTTCTCTCAATGGTTGCACAATTCTGCATTCTGTCCAGCTGATAGTTCCAATTGCTGCACGTCTGCACACAGCCTGACTTTAACAGCCTCGTTCCACGAGCAGTGGGCTCGCCTGGCATTTCCCTGATGATGGTTCCTCACCTACGCACACTGCTTCACAGAGGGCCTTTATTCGATTACTCTTATCCACTCTTTTTTCTTTTCTGTATTTACTTTTAACTTATGTGTGTACATGCAGGTTGAGGTGAGTTGGAAGCGACCTGATGTGGGCATTGGAGTTTAGCTTAGTCCTCTGCAGTGCGGTCTGCACTCTTAACAGTTGAGCCATCTCTCCCCAGCCCCATTACCCCCCCCCGTCTCTCTTTCTCTGTCTTTTTTCTACTTCTTTTCTCTATCTTTTAAAGGTAGGGTCTACTATATCCCAAGCTGGCTTTGAAGTAACCACTTAGCCAAGGACTACTTTGGACTGATCCCTGCATTCACGCCCTGAGTGCTGGGGTTACAGATGTGCCCTGGCATGCCCAGTTTATGTGGTGCTGTTGCATGGTCTGTACATTTGGGACAAACACTCCACTAAGTGAGCTACATCTTCAGATTAGCTACTTTTTTGTTTGTTTGTTTGTTATCTACCTCTTAATTGGGTGTATGTCATGTGATCACAGAGTTTCGGTATAAGAATTGCTTTTGTTCTGTAGACTATATCCTCTGTCAGATTTCTCCAGCACCCATCCTTCGGGAAGAAGGCTGCGCAGAAGCCCTTAACTGGCCAGAGTACTGAGAATAAGGGGTGGGGGAGCGTCTGGCTGGCCATAGGCGAGCTGTGATGCTGTGAGGAGTGAGCCTGTGGTCCGTGTACAGGCCTCAGACTTGAGACCCAAGTGTTCTGTCATGGAAGCACAAGGCTGAGCAAGTCAGCATTGGCTCTGTGCATGCGGGTGGCTCAAAGATGTCACCACTCAGAAGAAAGAGAAACGAAGACCCTTCCTCGGCACTCTTTCTTATCCCCAGCACATTTGTGTGTTTTTCTTGATTTTCAAAAAGTGTTTCAGCAGCATCTCAAGATGAAATAACAGAAAAACGCATGGGCTTAATCAGAATTATGCCTCTTTATCAGACTTTTCCTTTACGCATAAAGTATTCCTATGTATAAATATTGATCAAAGACTTAACTAAGTGCATCTGATTTGTTTCTGAAAAACTGAGATGAACTGTTTTCTAAATACTTATTTCTTAAATTGTTGTTTTGATTTTGGAACAAATTCACAATTATAGAAAAATTCCATGAAGAATCCAGGGATTGTCTGTGTTCTTCACCTTGATACGTCCCTACAGCACCGTTCTTCATGGCACGAATCCTGGGTCAAAAGCCTCATTCCATACTAAATCATTCTGTATTTCAGTCTGAGATTTTTTTTTACCTGCATGGCCTTGACATTCTTCAAGACTCTAAGAAAGTCACATTATAAACTGTGCCCTATAAGGTTTAATAGCTATCTTTGAATTATACTATCAGTTAGACAAGATTGAAATTAGTGCAGAAGCAATGCTGGGTGGATTCAGTCCTGTCCTCTAAATGGCACAAGATGCTTCACGTTGCTGACATTAGTGAAGATCTCTCTCTGTCTCTGTCTCTGTCTCTCAGTATCCATTAGTAAAATCTTTTAAAATGGCTATTAGTGGTAGTTAGAGGTTATGTTCTACTTTGATGTCTATTTGTGTAGTGTGTGTGTGTGTGTGTGTGTGTGTGTGTGTGTGTGTGTATGCATGCGTGCAACGGTGCACATGTGAAGGTCTGGGGATAACTTATAGGAGCTGGTTCTCTCCATCTCCACTTAAGTCTAGGGAATCCAACTCTGAATGACAGGATTGTGAACAAGTGCCTTCATTCATGTTTAGCAGTTGCTAGATTCTCCCTAGCTGCCTTGGGCAAAAGGACTGCTGGTAATAGCCTGTAGGAGAATCCTTATTTACACAATCACTGCCATTTTGAACGTCTCATGGTATTCTGGGGGAAATTATACAATGACCACAGCTCATAGTCTCAGCTCCTGAATGTACAATCTCTGCTAGGGATGTTTCATTTTGTCACGGATTTTTTGTCTGTTGCAAGCCTTGGTGGAAACTCACTCTTTAGACTTCTCTACCTACGACAGAGGGACTGTGCGCGCTGGTGCAACGGAAGAAAAGCTGTGCTTATGTAAACACAGACCTCTGCATGTGAGTTTTTTTTTTTTTTTTGTAAATAGTGCAAATACAAACCTTGATATCCATGCATGACGTGCTGCAATTGGTTCTAACCTTCTCCAGCTATATGAACAGGCTGCTCAGGCTTAGTGAGTTCACCTCCTGCACTGCCTTTCCCTGTGTCGCAATAACAGTTTCCTTGGAAAGTCTCTTCCTTTGCCTACTTTTAGTAGTGCTGGGTGAGCTGGTAACACAGAAGAACGACAGCAGCGATGGCAGAGGCACTGAAGTGGCAGGGGTACCAACGGTGGCATGATTGACAGGCCATACTACAAAAACGGCAGGCAAGGTGGCCATCTCCTTCACAGTTAAGGAAGAGGCAAAGCATGGTGCTGCTAATGGCCTGTCTGTAAAAGAGACACATTCAGAGTCTAAGAGCACTCTGGCCTTTGGCACACCACGGATAGAGAGAAATGACCCGTACAGCAGGTATTTCCACCTCAGGGATATGGGAATGTGCTAGGTCTGAGGAGTAAAGCTGTTCCTTTCCTGTATAGTTTTCTATTTCTAGTCCTTTGTCTTTGTTACCTCTGGTGATCTCTTAAGCAAAACAATCTACGTACTGTAAACATGGTTTAGTTACTGTATAAGGCCTTACATTTTTATATAGTGATGGTATTAGGTGTTTAGAAAGGGAGACGTAGTACACCTTCCCAAAACTTGAGTGTTTTTATTTTTATTTTTATTAAAATATTTTGATCCTATTCCTTCTCTCTCTTTGTCTTTCTCTCTCTCCTGCCAGATCTTCCCCACCTCCCTACATTTTGTTTTGATTATCATCCGGGGGGTGGGATGAGAGAGAGAGCAGGAGCATGAATTGGACCGACCTTCGCATGCAATTGCCTGTCAACACTGGAGAAAGGCTGGATTCTGAGAGCTTCTGCTGTGCTTCTTGTTTTCCAGCGTCCCCTGCTGAACGTTCACATGGTACACCGTAAGTCCCCTTTCGAGGATCGAGCCCCGCTATCTACAGCAGTGTGTTCTGCAGGCTGAGTTGAAAAAGCAGGAAGCTGGCTCTTTGCTTGATAGTTAAAGAGAAAGGAAGCCAAGCATTTTGAAGCAGTGGCCAGGAGAAGAGGAAAAATAGAGAGGCTGGAAGACTGAGGCTGGAGATGGACATGGAATGCTGCAATGAGCCAAAGAAATGGCAGGTCCCGGCCCCTGGCAGAGTTCCAGACAACTGTAAAACTTTTAGGGCCAATGGGCTCAGACACCACAGACCTCATAGCTGTAACACTGGTCATTGCCTATGACCAGCCCTTGAAGAGATTCTTCTTCCCTACCCAAGATTGCCATCCACAGAGTGCACAAGAACCCTGCCAGCTGCTTGGAAATATTATCACTTGAAGAAAATACTGATGCCAGGCGTATTTCCTGAAAGGTTACCTTCCTACTTATAATTACCAAATATTTTGTGGGGAAATGTCCAGAGAATATGGAACGTTTCTCCAGTCATCCAACTTTCCTCATCAGCGTCAGCACTGGTTACTTTTTCTTACCTGGACTATGAATTAGTGATTTTCTCAATCTATTATCCTTTCAAATGTTACTGACTGGCATCCTACTAATTAACCTTTCTCTTCTTCCAAGAATCAAACACGCTCTGTATTTCATTAAGACTTAGTAGAATAAAATATTCTCTTTTATCTAGTAGAATAAACTATTAGTTTAATTTTATATTTTGATCTTCAGTTGACTCCAGCTTAGAAGCCTCCTCAAACTGGTTTTGCTGTCCTTGTGACAGCCACATCCCTCTTTAAATATTGGATGAAAGATGTTCTGAGTTCAATCATCTTATACAAACCTGAGATCAGCCATTCCTTCAGTGATCTTCTAATCACTACATCTTCTAATAGGGAAGGATGGGTAGACACCAGAATCTGGGTACCAACTGTGTCCATTGTTACTCATGTGTTGCTATTCCCAGCTTCTCCCAGTAAACAGAGCAAGGATATAAATGGGGTGCAGACAACTTAGCACACGTGAGGTCTACACCTGTTATTGAAAGATATGAGATTACACAGTCCCTGCAATTCAGTTCTAATCCAAGCTTTTCTCCACTTTTAATCTGTGATCCCTATCCTCATCAGTGAGAAAACTGGCTGGCATGATTTTCAATAATTGTGATTCTTTTCCCAATGCCCTATATTTCCTAGTATACAAAAAATAAATAAATAAAATAAAAATAAAAATGCTGGTCCAAGCAGTTGTTCTGCTCAACGTGCTGAATCTTGTCTACATAGCCCGAAGGCCACTCGCCCCACTTAGCTATGCTCATTGCATAACTCTGGCTAATAGCTGTTTAATTTAAATATTAGGGAACTACAAAAGAGGTCCATATTATTTTCAAAGCCTTATATTTCCACTGAGCACAGTATCTCAGAAGAGACTTTCTTTTTTTTTTTTTTTAATGCAGTTTATTCAGGAACCTTAAACAATCCTCGGACCCTGGGGAAAGCCAGCCCACAGCTTAAATAGCCTCTGGGTAGCCAACCCAGGCGTGCCACATGTGCAATGCAGATAGGTCCACATACATGGAAGCAAGCCAGATTCTCAGCCTTAGCCAAATGTGGAATTGTTCGTGACAGAGAGCACTCACCATCAGGAAGGTGGAAGGCGGAAACCAGCTCCATCTTTAAGGCATAGCATTCCGCAGCTCTCTACAGTTCCCCCTTTTTATTTTAGACGCATCAGGCAAGAGTAGAGGTCTGATCTCTGATATTAGAAATAAATTGGGACTTTGTACAGATGTTCATTTAGGTGTCATCCACCCAAAGAGCATCAGACCCGTCCGATACCTTTTTCTCAGAGGCGGGACCTGGGGCATCAACCCGCATGCAATCAGACATGCTCTTCTCTGGGTCGAAAGCTGCTGACCCTGAGTGCAGTGCTTAGCCTCACATCCTGAGCGTATCATTTTAGCTTTTTATGGTATCCAACCATGCTTGGGGAGAATGTCCTGCTTCAATGGCTGTAAAGGCCTGAATGATCATGGCTGCATCACACTGTTGTGAGACTCTAATCTTGCATATATACCACAGGCAAACCAAGGAGACCAATACCAGAAGGCCTGCTAACGCTCCCATGCCCGCCCATTCCTTCAGATGATTCATGGCTGCAGCAATCCATGTTGATAATCCTGTGGCTAGTCCTGCATCCACTCTGGTAGAATTTACTGTGACAATGGCCACTTTCAAATGTTGAAACATTGCTTCACCAAATCTGCAGATTTGTTTTATGCTTGTCGTTGATTATTTTTAAAATTATATGATTAGTTATTTGTAATTTAATTTGTTTGGGTGGTTCTTTGTTAGTTTCATCTTTTTGTTGTTGTTGTTGGTAGTAGGAGTCCTAAGGGTTGATCCAGAACTTGTCTATAAAAGGCAAATGCTTTTCCACTGGGCTACTTCCCTACTCTTTCATTTTGGAGTCATTTTATTTTCTTATTAAGTATTTGAAAATAATGCACAAGAAGGTAGAGATTAAAAATGGACTAATAATCTAAAACACGTCAAATACATTTTTAAAGATTATTTTGAGGTAAATCAATAGAAATATATTAACTTTGACTCTAAGAAACTTGACCAAAATGAATGTCTTTCCTCATCTATGGCTCTCTAACTGTTCCAGGATATAAGGTCAACATAAATTTAGAAACAAGAAAAGTTCTCATAACTTCAGAACTGGGGGAGAAGCGGAAGGGCATTTCTGAAAAGAATTGTTCAAAAAAATGTATTGTATTGGCTTATCATTAACTTGAAGACTTTCTAAGTACCGAGCATGTATTTGTATTACTTCTCCCCTGGAAGCATTTTACTACAATTACATTTTTTTTACAATAATCTTTCAGAATAAGGTAGGAATGGAGTGAGTTTAGCAAAGAGTGACTAGCTATCTCTCTGATTCTTATACAGCCGTTACATGTCAATCAAAGCCGTTACCATGTGTACCATCTCCAAACGCAGAATCTCTCTCTATTAAGAGCAAGGGATTCTTTTCAGACTCTAATGGATGTGATCAAAGGAAAGCCATGAGCTTGGGAAGAAGGGAAGCAGATTGGAATTTAAACTTCCAGAAGTGTAGATGAACAAGTGGCACTACAGCATAACATGTAAAGATGGGTCCAGGGATGCCCCAGATCTGACCATGAGTCCAACTCACCCTGTGTGCAGCAAATCAGTTCATACAAATATAGGCAATATGTTTAGATGGACGCTGAACTATAAACATTGTAAGAAATGACCCATTCTACTTGGAGAGAGTTAAACCACATTTGAGTTTTCAAATAGTCCTTACTATGCTGCTTTTAAGTAGTTCAAGAAGTCATACTTTTGCATGAGGAAGGAACCAATATTCATGGCTAACACGAGAATCTTTCCAACCAGTCGCTATTAAATGATTACTCTGTATATTTAATGGAGATGGCAGAAACTAAACTAAAATACGTACATCTTCATATGGAAAATGAGGAATTTTGATGACCCACACCATAGAATCTCTTGAGAACTAAATTACGTGGTTTCTATTAGAGGCAAAGGGACCACACTAATTCCTTAAGCAGGTATGTGCCAGACAATTAAAATGCTGATTTTTTTTTTAAGCTATTACATTTCTGGCCTTAGGGTTGGATACAGCTCCTGTTTTCACACCACACGCTTTGCCTGTGTTATAAAACCACTCCACTTTGGTGGGATACGAACCATTTGACACTCTGCCAGTGTAAATAAGAACTTGGATGTAAAATTTAAAGTGAGCAAAGTCACAGTTCTGCTGGACCGCAGATTGGTGGCACACTCCTCTAAGCCACGCGTCGGGGCTGTGCTCTGCCCGCCTGCCTTAATAAGTCAAAGGGGAACTAAAGATATTACACACTACATAAATTTCAGAGTTTGTGGAACACAAGTCATTTTCATAATCTTTTAAAAATATCATCACCCAGAACTCTTATGCAATGATTTTTAGGCATGCTTTTGTAGTTCTCAAACTATTTTCAGTCATATTTAAAGGTAGTTTAAATGTATGCTCCCAGATCACTTGAAACCAAAGTTAGTTACAAATTATTTTGGAGATGGTGTATACAGCACCTTCTATGCATCACAAATGACAAGGTATTAGTGATAAGACCCGTAACTAGAGATAAACCAAGAGCAGAAATTGAGTAAATATATTTTACAGACTTAAAAAAAAATAAGCCTGGCATGCCTTTAATTCCAGCATTTTGGAGGCAGAGGCAGGTGTAGCTCTGTGAGCCCAACCAGGGCCATTCAGGGCTGCATAGTCTTTAAAAATTCCAGAAAATCCAGTCACTTTTCAACCCTAGGAGGTTATCTTTCTTATTTAATAGTCTTTAAAGAACTGTAAGCAGCTCCCTTTGAAGTAGCTCACTGTAAAAAGGAGTTTTCTCCAAACATTCCTAACACAAGCCCACTGGGGAAACCCTGTCAGACAGTGCATGTTTTGACAACTGAAGAAGCCTGCGTCTCTAACCCTTGGGCCTCCGTATAACATGATGTGGGTGATAAACATGGCAGGTGCCTATTTTAATTTGTGGTTTCTAAAAAAAAAAAAAAAAAAAAAAAGAATTTTTAGCTTGCATTATCATTTCTGAAAAGGTAGCCCAATAACAGTAGCAATCTCTGGCACTCTTCTTGTAAGTCCGGATCCCAGGGGGCCTCCACTGAGCTTCTGAGTCAGTTTTGCGAATCACCAAGTCGCAGGAATTTTAGATCATCAACATCTATCTTGTAGATGGTATTGCTGCACTGTTTTTAAGTTTTGTTTGGTTGGTTAGTTTTGGGTTTGTTTTATGACACACTTTTCTCTATAGCCCAGACTATCTGTGAATTCACTGACAGACCTAGAGACCGCAGTGAACATCTTGCCACAGCCCCACAAGGGCCAACATGACAGGTGCGGGCCACCCCACCTTACTTCTGCACTGACCCTAACTTGAGGAGAAAGGCTAATTAAACTCTCAGAGCCAAGCTTTATCACAGTTCTTGCCTAAGTATCCACACCCACCCTGCTCTTAGCAGATGAGATCTTCTCTTCTCTCTCTCTCTCTCTCTCTCTCTCTCTCTCACTCTCTCTCTTCAGTTATGGAAAGTACACATCAACCCTTAAAAATTGACTCCTCACCACTTCAACCCAGACTCAAGGAGCTTATGTAAGGTGCATCCAGAAAAAAATGCAAAGCACAGAATTTTGTTTGGTTTGGGTGGGGAGTTCTACAGCTTTCACGAAATAATTCCCTTCCTTAAAACTCTTCACTGGGGAACTAACTGCTGAGCATTAAAGGGGAGGAGACAGCTGACAGATACCGAGCTGAGCTTATTTCCTAATTATGTACAAAGTTAATTCCATTATTGTTACTTGGGAAGAACGATGGGAGTTTTAAAATAAGTTAAGTGAGAAGGGTATCTATTAAAAGCAAATCACTTCTTTTTCTGTGGCTAATAGTGCTTTATGTTCCAGGAAGGCAGCCAACAAATACAGTCTAAATGTATTCATTTTATTATGTTGATGCAATTCATATACTATTCAATATTCTGCTTCTACCTCTCTCTGTTTGGCTGATGTGAGGTATGTGTAATTTATAGTCATTACACTAAGGGTAAAGAAATTATTCTGGCCGCTTGTGTGCCTGACTGTAGGGTGTGGATTTAGCAGAAGCAGTATTTCCTTCGCTAACATTTTGAAACAAACAAAAATTTTAAGAGACCCGCAAGACCTTTTGACCCATTTAACAGAGTTGTCGTTGAAATGATTCCTCAGTTTTTCAAATTATTGCCACATTCACTTAAGGCTGGGCAGAAAAACTCCAGAGATTTTGTGAAGTTTAGTTATTTGAAACCTGTCCTTGGTGGGGGGGGAGGCTATTTGACAGCCCTGCGATCCTTTCAAGTAGAGGCATTTATTTGCCTCTCTCTCTCTCTCTCTCTCTCTCTCTCTCTCTCTCTCTCTCTCTCTCTCAATCTGCTGTTCTAGTCTCCAAGAAGCTGCTCCATCCTCAGATCACCAATGCCCCTCTTCCTCTTTCTCCCCAGGTCTTCAGCATAAAAGATCTGCAGTGTTTTTTTGGTGCTGTCTTGGCTCTCTTCTCTCCTGGCTCTCCTCTAGCTGGTGCCATCTAGGATAGTGAACTGCAGAGTAAGGAACCTAGGAGGTCCCTCCCTGGTGAGCCTGGAGACCTGGTCCCTGACACCCCGCACCCCACCCACCCCAGCACCTGGCCAGCACCCTGGCAACCTGCGGACATTTGGCTGGTGCCCGCTTTCTGGCCCAGGGTCGCATTTTTCCCTCTTGTTCCCGCTCTTTTTCCCTCCACTATGTTTTGGTCATCGATTATTCGGAGGTGAAAGGAAGCAACTCAAGATAGTCTCCTGCTCAGAAAATGGGAGTGTTTTTCTAAAACCCTTCTGTGCTCCTTTCCACCCCTGAGAACAGGTAGGGTCTGTGCGAAGAGATCCAGTTTCAGCCACAGACCTAAGTCAGGTTCCCAGTGGACCAGATTCCCTCTGGTTTAACATAATCCTTCTCCCTCTGAACACCTCCTCTACCTCTTCAGGTGCTACTACTGGCCATATGTAAAAGAAAAAAAAAATTCAACATGCAAGACAGTGTGAATTCTGGGAGTGTGTGTGTGTGTGTGTGTGTGTGTGTGTGTGTGTGTGAAAATAGTCTGAGGATGTACATTTGGACTGCCCATCTCACCCTCTCTGAGCCGTCTTACGGCTACCAGAAGCAGGAGAGTCTAATGGCTCCAATCGTCCTGCTAGGTTGAGCTTGGGCCCTCTGGAGCTCACCTGTCTGTGTCCAGGTAACTGGCCAAGTGCCCGACTGGCCGCGTTCCACAACACCTAGCCACAGGGCTCCCTCTCCCGCGCATTCGCTTTGCACTCTCCCTTCGCCTAAGAAGGTTCTGATTTTATTTCTGCACCAACACCACCATCCCCAAAGAGAGCGGGACCATTCTCCACCAGGGCTCCTTACCTCAAACAGAGGACCGATCTTGTTTTTCTCCAGGTAAGCCTGGATTCGGGTTTGTTGACGAGACGCCATGGAGAAACAGATGGGTCAGCGGAGAGAAGACAGTGCGCCTCGGCTGGGGACAGCCTTCCTCTGTCCTCAGGTAGACCCGGGACGGGAGCTCCTAGGCTGGGGACAGCCCTCCTTGGTCTCCAGATAGACCCGGGACAGGAGCTCGGGAGCCTGGGCTCCCTGGCACAGCGGTGGGTGGGCAGCGATCCCGTGAGCAGCGAGCCCGAAAGGAGCAGGGAGCAGGGAACCCAGGGGGAGGCTCTGCCAACTCAGACAACTCCGGGGCGAGGGGAGAACTCCATCGCGCCCGCCCTGCAGCTCGCGCCCACCCGCTCCCCTCTCCGCAGCGCCGCCGCGGGGAAATCGCCGGCAGAGGCTCGTCTGTCCTCTGGGCGGCAGCAGAAGGAGCCGGTGGTGGCCGGAGGCGAGTGTCTGTGCTGAGCCTCCGGGAGCGGGATCGGGGGGAACAGCGGCGGCCGGAGGGGCGAGAGCGCGCGGAGCCGCCCAAAGCGCGCCACGGTGTGCGCCCAGCTCCCGGCTGCCGGGAGCCAGTACCCGGGCTGCTCCCCGAGGCGGTGCTCGCTCCCTAGCGACAGCGCCGCTCAAAAAGCCAATGGTAAAGGTGCTTCTTTCAAAGTGCACATAAATCTGGTGCTTGTTGGCTACTCCTTGGCAGCTACAACCGCAGTTCCGAAGAGGATGGTCCTCACCCCCCAGGGGGAGCCTCTCCTGGGCATGTGCTCTGCCTTCACCAGCCGGTGATAAGAGAGAAAGCCAGAGGTGAAAACTAGTGGGTGGGTTTGGCCGCGGAAACAAAGTTGCTTATCTTTAAAAAAAAAAAAAAAAAAAAAAAAAAATGTAAAACGAAAAGCTAGAAGAAACGGATACCTGTCTTGGCCTTGAACAAGGCAACTGACGCTGCAGCCTGAGAACTGATTGAAAATTCCAGAAGTGCAGACAGCCACAGGCTGGGAGCACCCCTTGGGCGTTTGGCAGGGAGATGAAACAAAAGCGGTCCAGCCCTCTGCTTCCAAGTTTGGGTTTCTGCCTACCGCCTTCAGTTCTGACATACCTCTGGCTAGGGCTCAGGGGCTCTGCGCTTCCACCTGGCCGCGCCTCCTTTAGCTACCTCCTGAGCACTTCACTTTTACCTAATACCACATGTTATGCAGGGATTTTCAAGTTGAAGATCTACAGATACCACAGGGTTCTTCGCAATTTTTTAAAGACAGGGTGTGAAACATTAAAGCCTCAAAGACAAGGTGCCTCGTTCCAAACCATTGTGTCTTGCCAAATCAAAACATTTATACTAAAACTCCTGATTGTCTCTACAATAACACGCACCCGTTTCCGTACTGCGACAGTATAGATTTCTTCTTTTTCCCTGCCTTGTTCCGGGTGTCTGTGGCTTGTATCTTTACTGCTGCCCAAGCCTTTTCTCTCTGTTTTAAATTATCCTGGCAATGTGCGATGGTTAAGATGAGGATGGTTTATTCCAGGAGGTATTCTAGCAATTGCTTTTAATAATTTACATCCGATAAATCTACCAGAGGAGCTAGGATATTAGCCACCACTGATAACCTGAGCCAGACATGATTTGGGGTGGAAGGATGTCCGAGCTCTCAATTTTGCAGTCAGCCTCACTTGACCTGACGGGTACAGACAGGAGTAAAAAGGAGTGAGGTCCAGGGATGTCACATGTTTTACGTTTCATATTTCTGCTATAGTTCAAAACTTACTTACTTAGTACTTTGTAGTATGATTGGGAGCTATTGACTATACAAAGTGAGTACCAATATTTCTATGAAATATGTTGTAGAGGAAGGCCTGTGTGTCACCTAAAGGTCCAAGTATTTTTTAAGACTTATTTATTTATTCATTATGCATACGGTGTTCTGCATGCATTATGCCTCAGCTCCAGAAGTAGACACCAGATCTCATTACAGACGAGCCACCATGTGGTTGCTGGGAATTTGACTCAGGACCTCTGGAAAAGCATCCAGAGCTCTTAACCTCCAGCCCCAGGTCCAAGTATTTTAAATTCCGCATTGTACTGCCAGATCAGGACAGGGCCTTCCCCAAAGTACATTTTCTACCTCTAAGAGATATGAGGAAGATCTTTCTTTAAAGCTAGTAGTTGATAGTCACTAATAAGTCACCAACCCCAGGGTTCCGCATCAAGAGTCTTGACCAGAAAAGACAAAGCATCCCACACTTACATAACTAAGACATTTCCAAAGCTACTCTGCTCCTACAACAAATGGCGCCACCACCCCAAAAGATGGCTTTTTCCATTTCTCACAAACTATGACGTCATTGCTACTGAAAGCATTTTTTGTACAGCTTCTCCACAGCAGACATTAAGACTGAAACTTCAAAGGCAAAAGGCCCTACTCTTGTCCTATGCGTTTTAGTCACATTGAACTGTTGGCAGCTACACAGATGATGGTAAAGAGACATGCTATGGCTACAATTTTTTTTTTGAGGGACGCTGTGGGGACTGTTGTGTCTGGTGTCCTCAGTGAGTGTTTGGTAAAGGAGATGGTAACCATACAAAGTGCTGGGAGAGCAAAACTGTGTTTTCCTAGCTGAGACTGGGAGAGTGAGGTTTGTGGAGGAAATTTCAAGCTTCAACATTAAAAACTAGCGTGTAAAAGTGCACAGGCATGCAGCAGCTAGCGGATGTAGAAGCACAGGGTGAACACAGTAGGATCACAGGAAGTAAAAAAGTGATCAGGGGTCAGCTCACTGGAGTCTTAGAGGTCTTGCTCGGTGATGACATGCCTTGTGGGAAGTGCCTATTTGGATTTTGCATCCTGTAAAAAATTAGGACAGCTCAGGTTAGGACTAGGGTTTGACATGGAAATAAAATGGAATTTTATGAAGACATGCATAAGAACAAATCTGAAGATTAACTGTATGTGGAAAGAGATAGGAGGGACAATAAACAAATGGCAGTGATGTCTGGAATCAAGTTAGATGGTAGTTGCTTGTTCAAGCCACCCACTGTGAAATCTGTTGGTCTATGATTTACTTTAGACTCCTTAGATCTCAGATGGAGCTTGTTTATATCCTATATCCTATAGTGTTGAAATTAGTCAAAAATCGGGCTTATAAATATTAGCATTCCCTGTGGAGAGTGTTCGTAAGGATGTGGCACTCCATAATGTTAACGAATGAGTTAATTTTTTAGTAGATTGGTTTAATACATTTTTTAGTAGATTGGTTTAATTAATTTTTTAGTAGATTGGTTTAGTGCACTTTCAGGCTAAATTTTGTTTCTGACTCATGGTATTTATACTCTGTTTTGTTTCATTTTGTTCATTGCATACATGCTTTGCCCTCTAAAACTGCAAATTATTTAAAATCATGAAATGGGTTTTTAATAATTTTCTTACACAGACAACATGCAATATATTGTATAGTCAGGTTTTTATAACTGTATCTTCAGAACCCTATGACTGTGCATCTTAATAATTTTGATCACTTATTCCCTTTATGGATGATTAGGAGGTTGGAGAAACAGCTCAGCTATTAAGAGTGTTTGCTGCTTTTCTAAAGACAAGTGTCTGGTTCCTAACATCAATGTCAGACTGTTCACAAACACCTGGAACTCTAGCCCCAGGGAGATCGGATACTTCTGGCAGATGCCCATGAACATAACTAAAAATAATACAAATAAATATTTTTTAATTGATTGAAATTTAATCCTGGCCTCAGATTGAATTTAGCAAGTCTTTTCTGTCCACATCAACTTGGTACCTTTGTGATCCTTTCTCCATTTTGTGGTTTATGTCTGGCATAAAAGGCCATTTTTTTAGTGAGGCTGTTTTGACCTCATTGTGCTGTAGGAGTGCCGGTCAGCATAATTTACAAGTATACAGAATCCATTTGGTAGAATGTGCTAAAGCCCCTGTCTAACTCCATTTATAAGACACCTTGAACAGCTCCTTAAGCAAATGATTTTCAATGAAAGGCAGAGGACAGTGGTGAAGCCCAATTGAGCCAACTCGGAATTACTAGCAAAGAGACCTCTTGAAATTGATCTAACATGGAGGTCAGGCAACAGAGACATTCTCTACTTGCTTCTGGACCTGAGACTTTTGAGTCCTGAAGTGTATTCCTCCCTTTCCTTGATGACTTTTACCTTGTCACTTTGCAAGAAACAGGGATAAGTACCTTCCCAAAGACCACAGCACCTGTGAGCGACCTGCCCATTCAAGGGGAGAGAGCACCAAGTTGTCTTTATTTCTGCCTGAGTGAACACAGTCCCAGCACTTTCTCTGCTGAACCACTGCATTTAATCCTGGAGATAATGTCAAGAAGTTGGTGTTTTCATCTTCCTTATATTTTCCAGGTGAAGAAAAGAAGACACTCAGCAAGTAAATAGCTTACTCAAGGTTAAAAAACAAACAAACAAACAACAACCACAAAAACTTAGCAAGTAAGAGAATGTGTGTTTGAACCTCTATGGCATTTGAAACATTCAAAGCCCTGGCTACCAATCGAGCGCTTCTCTTTCCTTTGCTTTGAATTTGTTCCTACCAAGAGTCATTTTGATAATGAATTTCAATTCCTCAGTGTGTAGATATGAAAAAGGACACAGCTTGGATGGCAGAGACCAAGGTAATTGTCGGTCCTGTGCTAAATGAACACATGGCCTCTCATGATTTTCAAAAACAGCTAATCAATCACGATCAAACTCACTGCTCTCAGTGCCTAGTGTCATATTTTCACTGGTCACGTGGAATTCAGAACTGCGATGATTTTGTACTCTGACACAACCCTGCCTTCCATTATTATCCAGGGTAAATTCCATCTCTTTTGTTTTCACACTTAAATATTAGATTTTAATATTTAATTTTTAATATGTGGTTTGTTTCTAAGCCATCTCCAGCTCAAATTCCTTAATTTATGGCAATAACTTTACAGCAGGATTATTTATTAAGTCATGACCCATTTAAGGAAGGTCTACAATATCAGACTATATAGCTATTTCTTATTTTTGTCAGCAAATTCTTAATCCTGGCAGGCTTTTGTTTATATTTTGCAATGGCATTGTTTTGAGTTTTCATTCTCGTGTGGGTCTTTGTTAGAAAATGGAAAGTGATGGGGAATGTTACATGATACTGAATATATTGAAAGGAAGGAAATAGAAACACAAGAATGTCTGAGCAAACAAAAGATCATGTTCTAAGGCAACACAATTCTACTCTGTGCGCACCTTGGGGATCCAGGCTCTGCCTAGGACAGCACGGGCTTTTGCTCCACTGGAGCTATCAAGGACTAAGTTACATGAGACCCATTTCTCAAATACACATTTCTATAAATGCCAGCTCATTTTCAGCTGTAATAAAGTGAATCACAACAACATTTTAACAAAAGGCTAATGGTCCATTTTAGGTGAATTAGTGGAACTGCCGCTGACCAGCATGAATTTAAATATAAAGTTGTAGGATGACTTTGCACTCTGCAAAAATAATATAAATTGTATAGTCGCCAAAACAATAAGCAATTTCTCTCTTTCTGAAGCAGATACTGCCCCAGTGTCTCATGGCGAACACTCATCCTCAGATAGTTTTGGTCTTAAAAGAGAGAAGATTTTGAGAAACCTAACAATAAGCTGAGTCTCCACAAACATTAGATAACCACATTCTTTTATACAGCTTCTCCAAAAATTAAATGAAGGAGTCTCGAAGAGCAAAGACTGTTGATGCTGGGAAAAAACTGAAAATCAAAACCTCTGATGCATAAATGGGGTAGAAAGATGAAAAATAAATGAATGAGAGAAATAATCAATGAAAAAAAACATGCTGATGGGACTGGGAAAAGGACTCAGTAATTAAGAGCATTTTTTGTTCTTGCGGAGGACCCAGTTCAATTCCTAGCACCTACATAATGGTTCACAATCACCCATAACTCCTCTTCCGGGGTATCTGGTGCCCTCTTCTGACCTCTGAGGGCACCAGCCGTGCGTGTGATGACACACATTCATTCAGACAAAACATTCATACATAAAAGAAAATGAATAAATTAAAAGAATGTTTTAACAAAAAAACATTCTGTTGGAGATCCATAAGGTAAGGTTGGAGGCATGGACAGGAATCAGGTTCTGTGTTGTTTGTATTCAAAGTACTATGCTCTTGCTCAATAAAGTCTAGTAGATCTGCTTGAGTGAAGCATTCTTCTAGATACTTAGAGAAAGTGCTGTGGTTTGAGTATGGTTTATACCCTGTTTGAAATTTGGTTGCCATTATAGGACTGATTGGAGTGTGGCCTCACAGGGAGAGTTTGAATATGCTGGTGTGGCCAGCCTGAATGCAGCAAAGTCTATACATTAGTTCTTGGTCTTGCGGGTGTGATGAAATAGTGACAGTTATCTAGGCTTCCTTTCACATCTTTTGTGCTTCACACACACTTACCCTATAGAACCATGAGCTTAAGTAAGTTTCTCCTTGAATACTGTTACAGCAAGAGAAAATGCAGACAGTAGATGTTTACATTAATGAATGTCATTGATTTTATTCTTCTGTTCCTCTCCACTACAGTGTTCTCTCTCTCTTTCTCTCGCTCTTTCTCTCTCCTTTCCTCTCCCTACCTATCTCTCTCCCTCTCTGTCACTGTCTCTGTCTCTCTTCGTCTCTCTCTGCTTCTCTCTCTCTCTCTTCTGTGTGTACATGCGTTTTCTCTGTGCATGAGTAGGGTGGGCATAGTCATGTTGAGGCTGCACCACAACCCTGGGTATCACCTTTCACCGCATTTAAGCCTGGTTTTCTTGCTGTCAGTGCATAAGCCCAGCAAATAGCTAAGGACTTTCCTTTCTTTGCCCCCAGATTTTTCTATAGGAATACTGGGATTATGGATGTGCTATTACATACAGCTTTTATGTAGATTTTGGTGATCTGAGCCCATGTTCTCAGCTTTCTGAAGCAAACATACTGAACCGTTACTCCAGACCCTCTCTTCTTTGATTAAGAGAGGTTTCATTTATCTTGTAGCCTGGGCATAAAACACTGGTGTCCAACAGTGAATGCCAGTTGACAGGAACCAATGATAAATGCTTTCTTTTATATCCAGTTTCTAAAATAGATTCTAGGATATTTTTCTATAGATGGTAGATATTGACAGTGCATGATCCTGGCTATATTTTCTAATCAAAAATTTTCCAGTGAATCCAAGATTTCCCTCCATCTTATTTGTATTTGCTACTTTCAACACACACAGAATCATTGAAAGCATTTTTGCCAAAATATTATCAAGGTAAAATATTATTCTTACTTTTATTTCATAATCATAATCAAATGACATTGTATTTTAAAACTTGTTTTAGTGTATTTATTTGTACATGAGAGAGACAGACAGAGAGAACCAGAATGGGAGAGACAGGATAAAAAGTAAAGCATGTGTGTGTGTGTGTGTGTGTGAGAGAGAGAGAGAGAGAGAGAGAGAGAGAGAGAGACAGACAGACAGACAGACAGAGAGACAGACAGAGACAGAGAGACAGAGAGACTTTGTATATGCCATGGAACATGTGTAGAGGTCAGAGGACAACTTGAAAGAATCTTCTTGAAAGTTCTCTCCATCTACCATGAGGGTCCAGGAGATTAAACTCTAGTCATTAAGTTTGTTGGCAAGCATCTTTACCTGCTGAGCCACTTGGCTAGCTTATAAAACTTTTTTTTAAAAAGGACAAGACTGTCAGGTAAAGTACTTCAAAAGTTTAACAAGGAGCCCAGTGGTGAAACTTTCATGTTTCATTGCATAATTTTTAAAACATAAGTTAGGGAAAATCATGTCCACGACATGTGACAGAATCATGTCCCTAATAAAATAAAAGACTCAAATACTGTGTCATTTGGGGTGACTGGGGAGGCAGAATCTAAAGCCGTGCCTGGATTCCACAGCTTGATACATCCGGCCTCAAGAATGAATCTTTCTAAAGTGTGTTTTCTCTGCTCTCCAGAGGAAATGGCTTTCTCTTTATTTTGTAACATCTGCTGATACCCTCATCGTTCCTTCTGAGGACTTTAAGATTTTCAGAATGTAATTTTTGCAAAGCGACTAAACTAACTTCAGTGTCAAACCTGAAACGGAAGCACAGACTTGGCAACCGTGTGACTTCCTGTCACCCATCATCACCACTCGGCATTTACAGCAGAGCAGGAAGCAATTGCTGGCACTAACATACCATACTAATTTTGATGGAGACACCAAATTTCAAATCGGATTTGTTTTGTTCTAAAAAAAAATCTGTGCTTTTTTTTTTTTAATCTCATTTTGCAGGAGCGATTTTATTTGATATTTTTTTAGTACTGCGTGACAAGTGATGATACTTGTAATAGACTTTTATCCAGGGTCACTATGACAGATGTGGGTTTGTGTGTGATAGGGCTTATCAGTAGAGTTCACAGGTTGGGTTCAGTCTCAAATACCACTGGCAAAGCGGGGATTGACAGTAGGAGTGGAGTAAAACAAAAATAGGTGAATAAAAAAAGAAAAAAATATATACCACAGGCAAACCAAGGAGACCAACACCAGAAGGCCTGCTAACGCTCCCATGCCCGCCCATTCCTTCAGATGATTCATGGCTGCAGCAATCCATGTTGATAATCCTGTGGCTAGTCCTGCATCCACTCTGGTAGAATTTACTGTGACAATGGCCACTCTCAGCTGCTCCATCATAGTATCGAATTCTCCAGTCCAATTACCTAAAATATAGCTCGACAATTGTTTAGACAGATTTGCAGCACAGGAAAAATTCTCATGTTGTATGCTAGTGACACAAAGTCCAGCATACTTTCATTGAGAGCCAGGTTGAGCGATTTGCCATAGGGTATCAATTTGCTCCTGCAAGAGGTCAATCCTCTGATTGAACACCATCAAGCTTCCTTTTAGTTGAGCATTAATTCCTTTATGTACAACTAAGGCATGAGCTACATTGGCTAAATGATTATTCAGGGTCTGAGCAGTCTGCCCAGTATGACTCATGGCTAATGCCCTGGTTGGTCTCCTTGGTTTGCCTGTGGTATATATGCAAGATTAGAGTCTCACAACAGTGTGATGCAGCCATGATCATTCAGGCCTTTACAGCCATTGAAGCAGGACATTCTCCCCAAGCATGGTTGGATACCATAAAAAGCTAAAATGATACGCTCAGGATGCGAGGCTAAGCACTGCACTCAGGGTCAGCCGATTTCGACCCAGAGAAGAGCATGTCTGATTGCATGCGGGTTGATGCCCCAGGTCCCGCCTCTGAGAAAAAGGTATCGGACGGGTCTGATGCTCTTTGGGTGGATGACACCTAAATGAACATCGGTACAAAGTCCCAATTTATTTCTAATATCAGAGATCAGACCTCTACTCTTGCCTGATGCGTCTAAAATAAAAAGGGGGAACTGTAGAGAGCTGCGGAATGCTATGCCTTAAAGATGGAGCTGGTTTCCGCCTTCCACTTTCCTGATGGTGAGTGCTCTCTGTCACGAACAATTCCACATTTGGCTAAGGCTGAGGATCTGGCTTGCTTCCATATATGTGGACCTATCTGCATTGCCCACGTGGCACGCCTGGGTTGGCTACCCAGAGGCTATTTAAGCTGTGGGCTGGCTTTCCCCAGGGTCCGAGGATTGTTCAAGGTTCCTGAATAAACTGCATTGAAAAAAAAAATGTAACTGATAAAAAATAATAATAATAAAATAAAAAAATGAAAAAAAAAAGAAAAAATATTAAAGATTCTGGGAGAATGTGACTGAATCAACAATTTTTGTTACTGCCAAAACAAAGCAAATGGATGCAACCATTCCAAAGTTGAAGTCTAGTTGGAGAAAACCAAAAGAATCTGATTAAAGACAGATCAAAGAGATAGTGACAAATATTCGCTAATTCCTCTATTAAATTTCAATTATTGCTAATCAATGCACTTCATAGATATAAAGAAGTATGGGTTTGTACATTAGAGTATATTTTGATGATTTCTCATTATTTTCAGAGAAATGATGTAGTTTTAGAAAATAGATAAATGTATGGAGTGTGGGATATGGTGTTTTGGCATTTTAAAAGTTTTCTTCACTGTGGACAGAATGTCCCTCCCATGGCTGGTCTACTTTTAAAGGTAGCAAAAGACGGGGGGATCATATCTCTAACATGCAGAATGGCTAATCAGAGCCACGCCTCCTCCTGCTATCTTCCAGGCCCTAAGAGAGAATATTTTTTTTTCTGCTTTATTCTTCCCAGGATAAGTGACAGGCAACTGCAGGCAATCCACATGAGGGATGGCTGAAATTATTCAAAATAGCCAACCCTAACCTGGCTACCTTATCCTTGCCTTTCTCTAAAAATTCTTTTTTTTTTTTTTCAATGCAGTTTATTCAGGAACCTTGAACAATCCTCGGACCCTGGGGAAAGCCAGCCCACAGCTTAAATAGCCTCTGGGTAGCCAACCCAGGCGTGCCACGTGGGCAATGCAGATAGGTCCACATACATGGAAGCAAGCCAGATCCTCAGCCTTAGCCAAATGAAATTCTAAAGAGGTCATGATTAAGAGTATCTCCTTCCTTCTGCTTTCTATCTTCTGACATGTGGCTTCCATAGCATGTCCTCCAGGCCATCCAGATGCTCTTGGCAGAGGATGAGTTCATCTTCTTTGGAAGCTCAGTATAAATTGGAGATATTGTAAGTTGATGCATATCTAATTCATCTCACACACCAAGCATGCTAGCCCAGCAACACAATGCTCTGTGGAATATCAGTGGTTTTCTCTTGTGATCATGTGACCTATGGGGAAACAACAATACCATGCTTGCCAAGAAAAAGATCCAAATTCACATTCTTGGGGTTATTTTTTTCCATTAATTTATTTATTTCTTCACTTTGCATCCTAATCTCAGTCCCCATCTCCCCCCATCCCCCCTCACATACACCCCTTCCCCACTCACCCTACTTCTCCTCAGAGAATGGGGATGTCCTTCATGGGTACCAACCGGCCCCAACACATTAAGTCTCTGAAGGACTAGGCACATCCTCTCCCACTGAAGCCAGACAAGGTGGCCCAGTTAGGGGAACAGGATCCAAAGGTAGGCATCAGAGTCAAAGAGGGCCCTGCTCCAGTTGTTGGTGGACCCACATGAAGACCAAGCTTCACATCTGCTACCTATGTGCCAGGGGCCTAGGTTCAGTCTCAGAGAGACTGCATGGGCCCAGGTTAGTTGACTCTGTAGGTCTTCTTGTAGAGTCATTGGCCCTTCTGGCTTCCTCAATCATTCCCCCCAACTTTTTCATAGGGCCCTCCAAGCTCTGTCTAATGTTTGGCTATGGATCTCTGCATCTGTTTCCATAAGGAGAAGCCTCTCAGAAGAGTTATGCTAGGCTCCTGTATGCAAGCATAACACATTAATAGTTCTCTCCCATGGGATGGGTCTCAGCTAGGGCCAGTCTTCGGTTGGCCATTCCCTCAATCTTTTTTCCATCTTTGTCCCTGCACATTTGTAGGCAGGATAAATTTTGGATCAGAGGTTTCATGGTTGGTTGGTGTTCCGATCCCTCCACTGGAAGTTCTGACCAGCTATAGGAGGTGGCCACTTCAGGATCCATCTCCCCTGCTGCTAGGAACCTCAGTTAGGGTGACCCCCATAGACTTTCCGGGACTTCCCTAATGGCTGAGAAACACTTAAAGAAACATTCAACATCCTTAGTCATCAGAGAAATGCAAATCAAATTTCTCTGAGATTCCATCACACCCATCAGGATGGCTCAAAAACACAAGTGACAGCATATTATAGTGTCACTTATACAACCACTGTGAAATACAATCGAGAAAATCAATCTGGAGGTTTCTCAAAAAAATGGAACTAGTTCTATGTCAAGACTCAGCTATACCACTCCTGAGCATAAGCCCAAAAGATGCCCTACCATACCACAAGGGCACTTGTTCAACTTGTTATATTCATAACAGCTTTAATTTTCTTTTTCTTCATTTTTTAACTTTAATTTTTATTTATTCATTTTACATCTAGGTTGTAGCCCCCTTTCTCCTCTCCTCCCAGTCCCACCCTCCCCGTTTCCCCTATCCCTCCTCCCCTACTCCTCAGAGAAGGGGAGCCCCTCCTACCTACCCACACCAGCATTTCAAGTCTCGTCAGGACTGAGTGCATCCTCTTCCCCTGTAGCCTCTCAAGGTAGCCTGCCAGAGGAAAGTGATCAAAACTCAGGAAACAGAGTCCATGTCAGAGTCAGCCCTGTCTCCTCCTATTAAAGGACCCACATGAAGACCCAGCTGCCCATTGGCTACATCTGTGTGGGTGGCCTACATCCAGTCCATGCATGATCTTTGGTTGCTGCTTCAGTCTCCACAGCACCCCCTCCCCGAGGGCCCTGGTTAGTTGGCTCTGTTGGTCTTCTTGTGGGACTTCTGTCCCTGCTGGGTCTTTCTATCCTTCCCTCCACTCTTCCATATGACTCCCTGTACTCCACTCAACGTTTGGTTGTGGGTCTCTGCATCTGTTTCCGTCAGGTGCTGGGTGGAGCCACTCAGAGGACAGCTATGTCTGCCAGCCTAGCAGAGTATTGTAAATTGTGTCAGGGTTTGGCTGTTTCTCATGGGTGAGTCTCAGGTTGGGCTCAGGTTCTGAGTCTCACATTCTGGCTATTACGAATAAAGCTGCTATGAACATAGTTGAGCAAGTGACCTTGTTGAATGGTAGAGCATCTTTTGGGAGTGGTACAGCTGCTTCTTAAGGCACAGCTACTCCCAATTTTCTGAGATAATTCCAGATTGATTTCCAGAGTGGTTTTACAAGTTTGCACTCCTACCAACAATGGAGGAGGGTTCCCCTTTCTCTACATCCTTGCCAACATGTGCTGTCACTTGTGTTTTTGATCTTAGCCATTCTGATGGGTATAAGATAGAATCTCTGTTTTGATTTGCATTTTCCTAATGACTAAGGACGTTGAGCATTTCTTTAAGTGCTTCTCAGCCATTTGATCTTGCTCTGTTGAGAATTAATAGCCAGACACTAGAACCCACCTAGATGTCCCTCACCTGAAGAATGGATAAAGAAAATGTGGTACACTTACACAATGGAGTACTACTCAGCTGTTAAAAACTAGAAAATCATGAAATTTGCAGGTAAATGGATTAAACTAGAAAATGTCATCCTGAGTGAGGTAACCCGAATTAAAAAAGATATTCATGGTATGTACTCACTTATAAATGAATATTAGCCATAAAACACAGGATAAAAATGCTACATACAATCACAGACCCAATGAAGCTAAGTAATAAGGAGGGCCCAGGGAGGATGCTTGAATATCACTACAAAATGAAATAAAATAGGCATTGAACGTGGATGAAGGGTAGGAGAGAGGATGGGGAGGGAAGCAGGGGTAGGAAACAGGACTAAGGAGAGTTGGAGGATTAGGTGAAAACAGAAATCTGAGATGGGGGACATCTCTGAGATGTGCCAAAGACCTGGGACGTGGGAAGCCCCAAAGTCACATTCTTAAATATGATTTCTACTGCACACAGACCTACCAATGTCAAAGTCAAACATGGGCAAGCAGAACCATTATGGACTGAGAGTTCATCTACTATCATAAAAAAAAAATCCTGAGTGTTGAGTCTTTCCTGGGTCTCCATTGTGAATGCAATAGGCTGACAATCACACAAATGAAGTGAACTTCTGCACTTTTGAACCCTGGTTTAAGTACGTTTCATCCTACAGATTGAGCAAGAAGGTCTCCAAGCCTTACCTTCTTCTAGTGGAATGACAAACACCTCAGTGTGCCTCGTGTAGCATTGTAAAGAGGCAACTTTCTGGGTAGTTTCTTGCTACTTTTAGATAAAAGGTATTTTTTAACTGTCATGTTCTTAAATCTACGGCTGCCAAAGAGTAAATATTTGGTGAACCTTATTTACGTTATTGCTGACGTCAGGAAGTTATTTCATAAGTCATCAGTGTTTCTTCTTTCCTTCCTGCATTTTTAAGGATAAGTGAAGGCTAATCAGGAAAGAAAGAAAGAAAAAAAGAAAGAAAGGAAGGAAGGAAGGAAGGAAGGAAGGAAGGAAGGAAGGAAGGAAGGAAGGAAGGAAAGAAGGAAGGAAGGAAGATCTCAAATATCTTATATCTTAATCTGAAATGATTTTCATCTTATCATTCGGCTACAGAGGACAATCTGGAGGTTTATAATTGTGCAGACTATATATACTCATCAATGTTAAAAATGAAAAGAGAAGAAATATAGGCTAGCCAAACTAACTTAATGTCATTGCATCAATCTAATACATCTAGATTCTCATTTGGAGGTAAGGAAGTGTAAGTTCCCTGGATTTATATAAAACAATATTTTCTCTTGTATGCTAGATGCAACTAACACCTGTTACTGATAAGTTTGTGTTCCTAGATTATACCAAAAAACACTAACAAAAGTTTGACTTTTTAATGAAGATATTTCTTCAACCAGAGCTTTAGACATCTAAAAATGTCTTCAGGATGGCAATTCTGCATATGGTGGTGTCAATCCCAAGAAGATTCCTCTTTGTACCTGCAATAAAAGCCTCCATAAGCTTCCAGACAGCTAATTCCCAAGACTGTGTTTCGTCCTAAGGCCAGTCTTTGTGTATCTTGTGGCTCTCAGGGGAGGATGAGGAGCCCTTACTGTGCCTTCCATTCTGTTACTTATAGTCACCATTTACCTCTGCCCTTTGAGGTCTTCTCTGACAGTATCTATGGAAGCATGGTTTGCCACACATCACTCCTTCTCCATTGTTCCTATGAAAAAGAAACAAGCTCAATTATTTACCACCTCAATATTAATCATAAGAAAAGGAAAACCTATGATAATTCAGGCTAAAATTAACATTTCTTTTTATTTTTTATTTATTACAATTTATTCACTTTGTATCCCAGCTGTAGAACCCTCCCTCATCCCCTCCAAATCCTGCCCTCCCTCCTTCTCCTCCCATGCCCCTTGCCCAGTCCACTCATAGGGAAGGTCCTCCTCCCCTTCTATCTGACCCTAGCTTATCAGGTCTCAGCAGGACTGGCTGCATTGTCTTCCTCTATGGCCTGATAAGGCTGCTACCCCCTCAGGGGGAGGTGATCAAAGAGCCAGCCCCTGAGTTCATGTCAGAGATAGTCCCTGTTCCCCTTACTAGGGTACCCACTTGGAGACTGAGCTGCTATGGGCTCCATCTGTGCAGGGATTTTAGGTTATCTCCATGAATTGTCCTTGGTTGGAGTATCAGTCTCTGGAAAGACCCCTGGGCTGGACTTTTTAGTCCTGTTGGTCTCCTTGTAGAGCTCCTGTCCCCTACAAGTCTTTCCTCTCCCCCTTTTTTCATAAGATTCCCTGAACTCTGCCCTAAGTTTTGGCTATGAGTCTCAGCATCTGCTTCAACACCCTGCTGGGCAGAGTCTTTCAGAGGCCCTCTGTAGTACGCTCTTGTCCTGTTCCCTGTTTATTCCCTCTCCCGATGTCTATCCCATTTGCCTTTCTGAATGAGGATTGATCATCTTACCCAGGGTCCTCCTTCTTGATTAGCTTCTTTAGGTGTGCAGATTAGAGTATGTTTATCCTATACTATATGTCCATGTATATAAAATTAACATTTCAGTACTTCAATACAACCTTCCATTAGAAATACTGATCAATGTAATTAGTCAAGAAAAGAAAATGGAAATCACATTGAGATAATAAAATGACATTTCAAAGGATGAAATACAAAATAGCATAAAGCAGGAGAAGATCAACATCCACAGCCATGAGAGAGAAGCAAACTAAAGCAAACTGAGTTCCATCTCACCCTAGTCAGAATGGCTATCATTAAGAGAACCAGAAACAGAGTGTTGAGGATGAAGACGCCCTTACTCTCTACTGAGAGGAGTGTAGATTAGTCCAGACACTATATGACGCTTCCTCAAAAAACTGAAAATAGACCTGATATAACTCAGCATGTATCAGCATGTAGCATTCTTGTCATGTCCCCAATACATACTCTAATACATACTACAGAGACATTTGCACATCCATGTTTATTGCTAGTTTGGATCCCAGCATCTAATGTAACAATGGAGTTATATTCCTTCCAAATGAATGCCTGTAACTACCACTTTGAGGGAGGTAGACCCAGAAGGACAACTGAGACTTGCTGGCTTCCAGCCTAGTGTAGAGATGAGAGCTGGCTTCAGAGGACCAAGCAGAGAGTGATGGAAGAGAATGCCTGGTACTCTCTTCTGGCCTCTGCATACATGACCACACACACACACACACACACACACACACACAAACACTCATGCTAACAAATAAATAATCATTAAAAAAAAAAAACCTAAATTCTGCTACCCAGCAATTAAAAACAAGGAAATCATGAAATTTGCAGGCAAATGGTGGGATCTAGAAAAGACCATCCTGAGTGAGATATCCCAGAAGCAGAAAGACACACATGACATATACTCATTTATGAATAGATATTAGACATATAACATTGGATAATTATACTAAAATATACACACCTTAAGGAAGCTAATCAAGAAGGAGGACCCTGGGTAAGATGCTCAATCTCCATTCAGAGAGGCAAAAGAGTCAGACATCAGAAGAAGAAGAAAACTGGGAAAAAAACAGGAGCCTGCCACAGAGGGTCCCTGAAAGACTCTACCCAGCAGGGTATCAAAACATATGCTGAGACTCATAGCCAAACTTTGGGCAGAGTGCAGAGAATCTTATGAAAGAAGGGGGAGATAGAAAGACCTGGTGGAGCTCCACAAGGAGAACAACAGAACCAAAAAATGTGGGCCCATCGGTCTTTTCTGAGACTGAGACTCCAAACAAGGACCATGCATGGAGATAACCTAGAAACCTGCACAGCCCATGGCAGCTTAGTGTCCAAGAGGGTTCCCCCCAATAGGAACAGGGACTGTCTCTGACATGAACTCATGGGCTGGCTCTTTGATCACCTCCACCTGAGGAGGGAGCAGCCTTACCAGTCTACAGAGGAAGACAATGAAACCAGTCCTGATGAGACCTGACAGACTAGGGTTAGATGTAAGGGGAGGAGGACCTCCCCTATCATTGGCCTGGGGAAGGGCCATAGGAGAAGAAGAGGGAGGGAGGGTGATATTGGGAGAGGTTGGGGGAGGGGTCTGCAGCTGAGATACAAAGTGAATAAATTGTAATTAATATAAAAAACAAAAACTTAATTTTAAAAAGGCAATAAAAATAAAATTAAAATTAAAGAAAAACTCAAATCCTTAAATAGAAATAATCTAAATGCCGAAATATCCATCACCGATGAAGCAATAAATAAAACATATATCCATATGATATAAAGTTCCTTTCTGGAGTGCCCTTAAAGCCCATTGTGTGAATGTTTGCATATATATTTGTGAATATTCTAAAACTTTTCAGTTCTGCATTTTAAATATGTGAATGTTTTGATGTGTGAAGCTTATCTCAAGAAGTTATTTTAAGAACTTACCCTACTTGTTAAATGTTGTTGTTCCCAAGCTTTTCTTGGAATAAAGATTTTTATTATAGAAAAAAAATGTATTTTTATATCACATACCCATGGAACCATAAGCGGATTCCTAAGAGAACTTGTATTTGGTAAGCAGAATAAATTTAAAAGCAAAAAAGGAGCCAAGTGGCCTTGCATTATCTTAAATCTATGAATGCTTCTGGACCTTGAGAAAGCAAAGCCAGAAAGAGCAAAGACACTCTGGTATAGAGAAACGTGAAGGTGAATGGGATGATTTTAATTTGAGTGAAATAAGACACCTAGAAATAAGACAGTTTGATGTAATTCTGTTTCATTTACTTCCACCTCCTCTTAGACAATCTTTAGTAAGAACTTTCATTCTATCTTCACACTGTATTGTGGGCCCTGTTTTGAAGGGTTGTCTGCAGGATAGGTGTGGGCTGAAAGGAAGCCATGATGGACAAGGCTAGTGAACTTCATTTTGCAGAGGGATTATTGGGTCTATTTCTTCCTAATTTATTTCCAATAAGTTATTAGGGTTAATGTTCCAAATATTCAGCAATTTGCCTTTTTTTTCTTTTTTTACAAAAGTGACACTTTACTGAATTAATCCCATTGATAAATGGTTTGTAGCACATTGATTTCATTGCCTTTAACACTCCACTGTATGATTAAAGCACAATCCATCCATCAATGCTCCTGTTCCGGGTTTTTACTAAGGTAAACGCTGCTTCAATAAAATTCCTGTACTTGCCTCATTTTCCCATGGCCTACAGGTTCTACAGCCCATGAACCCACTCAAGGAACTGCTCCTCAGTCACAAGGACAAACACATTCACTTTCTAAGGTGTTGTGACATTGCTCTCAAAGGTGGTGGCATCAATTTATAATATTTCCATAACTTCAGAGAGGTTGCTTTGCCAGAATCTTCATCATAGTGAAGGAGCAGTACGATAAAATATGTGGGTCTCCACCCCAATTCTACCAAATCCCACACTGGTACTGAATTCTAAGCTTTTATTATATAAAGTGATAAAAAGCCCCAGGGCAGACACATTGTCAGCTCTGCAGTTTGCTGTCCTGGTTTTCAGCACCTTCTTTATTTCTGGCCCAAGGCAATCTCCCTGACTTTCTTAGCAGTTCAGCCATGTATCTATAAGGATGTTAGTTATAATTTATTGAGTCATTCTTGGTACTCAGAGCCAGAGACTTTCAAGTTATCTGTATTGCCAGCCTCCTAAATCCATGACAGTGTTTTCAGCGCCTGACCAGCCTTTAAAAACCCCCATATGTTGGATGCAAAAAAGAAAAAAATAAATAAAATGAAATTAGCAGTGGTAATGAGCTATTAAACTCCTCCGTCATGCTTTTATTACTTAACATGAAGGCAGCATAGCACAGCAATTAATGGTAGCAACTCCACTGCCAGTTGCTTGTGTTTGCATCCAAGTGTATAATTTTTAGGGCAAAGAACTTCATTTCTTGGGGTCTTGATTTTGTCCTCTGTTGGATGGGCATGGTCATAGTAGTTACAATGAGTTACAATTCATAAAATGCTTAACTCTATATCTGGCAATTAGTATGTGCTGTGCAATCACATGATAAATAAGTAAAATGGAATCCTGAATACTAAGCATAGATTTCCCATGCATATTTTACTAATAGTTTTCCCCAGCATTCTATCCCTAGCCTAGGCAATATAAAGTCTGCAAACATGATAGTCATCAGAAGCAGGAGAAGACAGGAAACAGGACAGGAGCCTACCACACAGAGCCTTTGAAAGACTCTATTGACTGAGGTATCAAAGCAGAGACTGAGACTCATAGCCAAACTTTGGGCAGACTGCAGGGAATTTTATGAAAGAAGGGGGAGATAGAAAGACCTGGAGGGGACAGGAGCTCCACAAGGAGAACAATAGAGCCCAAAATAAAATAAAATAAAATAAAATAAAATAAAATAAAACTGAGCCCTGGGGGCCCTGAAGAGAATGATACCTCAGCCAAGGACAATGCATGGAGAGGACCTAAAATCCCCGTCTCGGAAGTAGCCCATAGACTCAGTCTCTAAGTGGAGTGCCTAGCAGGAGCTTTCTCTGGCATGAACTCAGTGGCAGGCTCTCTGATCACTTCCCCCTGAGGGGTGCAGCCTTGCCAGGCCACAGTGGAAGACAATGCAACCAGTCCTGATGAGATAGGGTCAGATAGAAGGGGAGGAGGCCCTCCCCTATCAGTGGACTATGGGAGGGGCATAAGAGGAGAAGAGGGAGGGAGGGTAGTATTGGGAGGAGATGAGGGAGGGGGCCACAACCTGGATACAAATTGAATACATTGTAATAAATTATAATAATAATAAAAAATATAAGAAATTGGCAGAACCACGGCACTACCTTATAATAATGACCAATGAATTTACCGAAGGTATCTTTGTGCATGTGAATACAAGTGAACTAGTTGGTGTTCACTGCTCACACAAACAAACGATTGCTCAGCTAATCGATCACACATACTTAAGAGCAAGTGTGTTGTGTTCATTTATACAGACAGGGGATAAGCAACTGCATATACAGTATAAGCACATCACGCAGACGGGGCAAGCAAGAGCTACTCCGCCCCAGTCTTTCTGTGGCCTCGAAGTTGGCCAGGGTGTTCCGTCTGCAGCCTCTTTCTGACCTCCTTTCCTCCCACACTGATTACTGTTCTCCAAACAGGTATCTCAGCATTTTTGTGTTCAGAAGAGTCTGCCCGTGCACAACACGGCAAGAAGATTTCATGGTTATCAGTGTTGTCAATTTTACAGGATCCAAACTTATCTTGGAGACAAACCTCTGGGCATGTCTTTGAGAAACTTTCTAGATTGAGTTACCTGAAGCAGGAAGACCCTCTCTAAATGTGTCTTATAATTCTATGATCTGATGTCCTCCACCAGCGGTTCTCAACCTTTGGGCTGTGATCCCTTTGGCAAACCTCTATTTAAAAAAAAAATACCTTATGATCCATAAGAGCAAATTTGTAATAGCAAAATCACAGTTATGAAATGGCAACAAAACTAATTTTATGGTTGGGAGTGACCACATCGTGAAGAACTGTTTAAAGGGCTGCAGCAAGAGGAAGATGGAGAACCACTGCCCTGGGCTGAACAGGAAGTTGAAAGCTAGCAGAGCCTCAGCATTCATTGCTTGCTGCATCCTGACTCTGGACACCATGTGACCAGCTCTCTCCCAGGCTCCTGCTGCCTTGCCTTTCCTCCTATGGTGGGCTGCACCTCCAACCCAAAACCAACCCCCCCTCCTTAAAGTGCTCCTGTCAAGTATTTTTTCACAAAAATAAGAACATTTTTTTTTTTTTTTAATTCTGAGCCAAATCCCAAGGATGGTTGGGCTGTGAGTAACCCGTATATAGGAGTATGACCCTTTGCAAGGATGGAACACTGAACTCTCTTCTGTCACATGTTTTATTGTATCACGTACTGTCAGTAGCCTCAATCCCTGTAAAAAAATCAAGAGTTTAACAAACTCATTCCTAACAATCCAATTTACTTTTATGAACAGTTCATAAACTGAGCATCATCTTGTCAATAAAATGGAAAAGAATTTGAGGAAGTTCAGCCAAAGGCTGGCTTTATGGGTAAAAAGTATAAAGTAGAAACGAGAAACAAATGGATTGGTTATGTCAACGTTACTTTCTTTATAAGACTGAAACAGAGAGGCCTCCCATAGGCCAGCATAAGCAGTCTGGACCCCCACTTTACTGGTTGCTGTGAACTTGTTTCTATAAACTGGAGACCTGGAAGGAGTGACTCCCTTTGAATTCCTCGAGCTTCTAGGAATCAGATCAGTTACACCATCTAAAACAATGTTAACCTATAAATTTTATATAATATAATTTTCTGCTGTATATGCTATTTTAAAGAAAAATGCCAAATTGTTTGATTCTACCAATGAAGACTCACTCGGGAGTCAGAGGCTGGGGTGAAAACCCATTAGCTCAGAGAGTCAGAGAAAGCACCCAGGTGACCTTCCTACTCAGCTCACATCCTGAAGGAAAAATCCAAAAAGCCAAAAGCTCAAGGCCAAAAGCTTGCTAGCTCAGCGCCCAGGAGAAAAGGGCCTGCAAGCTCATCCAACAGCTCAGGGGAAAATGCCAAAAAACGTTTTCTTCTTTTCCACACTGTCTTAAATATTCTTCTCTCAAAGTCCCTCCTTTTTACTTAATTCCTGTCAGCTGCTTTCTTGCTCCACCTCTTGACCTAGGATTAACTTTATTAAACCCTGTGTATAGGAAGCCTTTGGATTAAAGGTGTGCGTTAGGGCTGAGTCAAACCATAATCACCTGTGTACAATAAAGAGAAAGCTCTTACATGAAAGGTGTGTGAAACTGGTTTTCACAATTCACAATCTTGGGGTTCACAATGGGGTTATATATCCTGCAACACACATTCACATTGTAATCTTTTATACTTACTAGGCATTTAATGCACTCTATTTAACTAGAAGTTAATTAATTAAGATACACTGCACAGTTGATACAGAAAACCTGACAATGCCTCACAGTTATATGAATTTGGATATGGCACAATAAAAAAACTAAATGCCTTGTCTTCACGGCACATTTCTAGCTTGCTTGCTTTTTTAAAGCTGCAATAAAAACCTTGGCCAAAAGCAACTTCGGGCAGGAATTAGTTCATTTGGCTTGTAGGTTTCAGTCCATCACTGTGCAATGCTGGCGTTCAAGCAGAGGTCTGGAGGAACACTGCTTACTGGCTTGTTCCCTATAGCTTGCTCAACTTGCTTTGAACACCGCAGGACCACCTGCCCAGGAATGTTACTTCCCGCTTTGGGTCAGGTGCTCCCACCCCAATCTCCAGTCAAGGCTTTGATCACCTCCCCCTAATGGGGGAGCCGCCCTACCAGGCCACAGAGGAAGGCAATGCAGACACTCCTGATGAGATCTGATAGGCTAGGGTCAGAGGGAAGGGGAGGAGAAACTCCCCTATAAGTGGACTAAGGGAAGGGCACAGGAGGAGATGAGGGAGGGAGGGCGGGATTGGGAGAGGATCGGGGAGGGGCTACAGCTGGGATACAAAGTGACTAAACTGTAATTAAATAAAAAAAAAAAAATTTTTAAAAGAACATGTCCCACTGATGTGCTCACAGGACAATCTGATAAAGACAATTCCTCAGCTGAAATGTCCTCTTCCCAGGTGACTCTGGTTGTGCCTGGTTGCCAAAAACCCAGCACAATCTCCATTCGAAAAGTAGGGCAAGCTCAGGTCTCTTTTGGACAACAGAGGGACAAAAGTGATCGCCTATGTCTGTTATCTCTTCCTAGGTGGACATTTTGCTTAATGATATGCAATCAATTCGTGTATCTAATAAAAGCTTGTGTACACATCTTCCATTTTTCTTCACAGAGTTTTGGACTTGGCTCTGAGTTATACAACGGACTTATCAACACCTTTTCCGTAGTTTTCTTACTGCACAGTGTTCTCAGTTCAAAACCACCAGGCTTCTCTTCCACACTATAGTCCTGGGACTTTTCCTTACCTGTGGCTGAGCAGCTCTGTTGTGGGAGGGTGTGCGATGTGTCCATTCTAGATTAGACGACTACACTGTATTATAAGAGCACAGAATTCTGTTCTTTTACTAAGTTGGTACATAGGGATGAACAAATAAGAACAAGTTTTCATCATGTTTGTTCCTTAAAGATTAGAGCAGAGGGAACCTTTCCTGCCTGCATTCAGATTACAGGGTGAATATGATTTGGGACTATTTATTGATGCAGTGTATCTTGTACTATCCCAATTGCTGATTGCTTGCTAGATATATTTTCTTTTTCTTCTACTAGACTTATGTTTGTCTCCTACAATTTCTACAAAGTTCTAACACCCCACTAATACTGATTGTGCTAAAGCAACCAACTCCTTCTAACCAAACCTAATAAACATCTTTCAGCCCTTTTAAGGAGACATCTGCAAATGATACATGCTCGATCAGAAATGGCTGGAAAAGAGATGTGGTTAAGAGCTGATTTTAATTTTTTTTCATCATCATCATTGTCATTATTATTGTTATTTACAATTTATTCACTTTCTGCCCCCTTCCTCATTCCCTCCCGGTCATACCCTCCCCCCCCCTCTTCCTCCCCTATTCCTCTTCACTAGTCCACTGATAGGGGAGGTCCTCCTTCCCTACTATCTGACCCTAGCCTATCTGGTCCCATCAGGACTGACTGGATCCTCTTCCTCTGTGGGCTGGCTAGGTCACCCACCAGGGAGAAGTTTTGTACAGTTTTGGAGTCTGGTTAATTTTGGTCTGTGATATCTTCTGTTTGCAATATGTTTAATAATAAAGTTTAAAATCAATTTTAAAAATTTAAAAAGTAAAAAAAAAGTGTTTTATTCTAATTTCATTATGTGATGCTAACTTGGAAATAACTAAGAACTTGGCAGGTATGGTCCCATCATATTGTGGCTGAAAAGTAAAAGACCATTCTGATCCCATCTTTTGTTGACACTTGGCTCTTTTCTTATTTATAATCCCTAACCCCTCACTCAGGAAGCTTTACTAGTTAAATCCTTTTAAAGAAGAGCATTGATGGCCTTTCCAATTTTAGTCGTTCTAGAGATTCCAGCTTCCTCTAATGGACAAATGAATATTAAGACATATTTCATACTGTTTCATGTGGTTATAAATATTCTGATTCAATTCCCTGGGCCATTTGAAGGTTTGTTGTTGTAACTGGGATGTGGACTTTCTTTGGATACCCTCCATGTTTGCCACCTACATGCTCTGTTGATGGGTTGTCATGAAAACCAAGACTGTCTGTTTTACCTGTTCAGGGTCCATTTGTTAAGCAGCTGTTGATTTTGAAGAAACCTATCTGACCAATTTTTCATTATGGTTGTCTTAAAACTTACTTTGGCGTTTGGAGAGATGGCACGCTGGTTAAGAGCCCTCACTGCTCTTTCAAAGGTCCTACATTCAATTCCCAGCACCCACATGGCAGCTCAAACTGTCTGATGCCATCTCCTGGTGTGCAGATATATAGCCAAAGTACCTATATTCGTAAAACACAGAAATAAATAAATATTTTTCCAAAAAGTGACTTTGTTTTTCCATCAACCATAACGATACTGTTTCTCATTAAATGCCTTACTGCTGTTACTCATCTCAAATCACTTCATATTTTAGTAATTTCTTCATGATAAAAACTACAATTTTCTATAATTTTACATACTTTCCTGTATTCTTTAAGGCTTTTGATTTCAGGAATTACTCAAAGAGCAGATTCTGAGAGCTTCTGGTCACTTCAATTTCTCTGAACTTGGTAGAAGGACCAGTGTCTGACCCATCCTGGTGAACATATCGTGATTACTTGAAAAGATCATGTATTCTGATGTTTTTGAATGTAGCTTTCCTATAAATAGGATTTTGTCATGGTAACAGATACTTTTATTCCCAAAAAGATCTATGTTGGATTGATCTTTTTTATCTAGTTCTAGCAATTTCTGAAGATGTATTAAATGTTTCAATTCTGACTATGAAAATCTTTTTCTTTTAATTCTGATGGTACTGTCTCATGAATTTTGAAACTATTAAGAAAGAAAAAAAATCATTCTCCGTGAATATAGAGTACCTAGTGACCTGACCCTTTTAGTGTGAAATGTTCATCTTTCCCAGCATCTCTGGCTCCTTCCTGAGGATCTGAATTTTGGTACAGTGTCATTTCCCCACAACATGAAGCCTTCCATTAGCATTTCTCAGAGGTCTCTCCTCTGGTAACACATTCCCTCTTCTTTATCTAAAATTGCCTGTACGCCGCCTTTTTAAATTTTTGCTAAATATAGATTGTTGAGTTTTTTGAGTTGATATGTTTTTCTGCTATTTCAGAATTCTAAATGTTTTATTGTGCTATCTTGGTCATCAGTTTAGAATGTACTCTTCTTTGCTTATACTTTCAGTATTTTTTCATTAATATTTTAATGTTGAGTCAAACATGTGCTTATTACTAATTTTTATATCATAATTTATTAATTTAAAAATAACATGTCTAAATATAATTGACATATAGTAGAAATATAGTATTCCAAATATATACTATATACTAATATACTATATTAGTTACTTTTGCATTACGGCAATCAAAATGCCTGGCAGAATTAGCACACAGGAGGAAAGGCTCATGGTTTCAGAGGGTTTCAATCTTAACTGCTTGACCCTGGCCCTGTACTGTGGCAGCACATCATGACAAAGAATGCGGTGGAGAACAGCTGTTCATATTTCAGCAGACAAGAAGAAGAGCCCAGCAGGAACCAGAGTGGACTACAACCTTCAAAGGTCCAGTCTTTGTGACCCATTTCTGCCAAGTAGGCCCCACCCCTTGAAAGTTCCAGGTTTCTCAAAATAGCACCACCAACTGGGTAAGAAGCATTCAAAGTATGAATGTGAGTCAGACATCTCAGCTTCCAGGCACAAGATTAAAATATCCAACAACTCTAATATTCCAGAAACTTTCTTCTGCCTTCTTCCACACAGTCCACGGAGACTTTCACTGATTTCATTCATCACTACCTGTTGTGGGCTTCAGGATTGGCTCATACACTTTTTTATCTAATAGCTTTCAAGCAGCATAATTATCAAGTATCACTGCCTCTCACACTTTATTTGCTGATTAACATCTATTGTATTGACATGTTCATGTGTTTGAAGAATATTATATTCTCTCCTCTGGCCCTATGGCAGACAGAATTTCTATGAAAATTTGTAAAGATGCTTTTTAGTCTTCTTACATATATACCATGTAATGTAATGGTTGGGTCATAGAGCAGATATGTGCATATTTATTTTAAATTTACCAAATTGCTTCTCAGGCAAATTTGACTATTTAATGTCTCCTCTAGAAGGATTTAAAAGTTCCAGCAAGTCTAAATTCTCATGAACATTTGGTGATGATGGACATAAAAGTAAATGAAACAATAATAATTCTATGTAATGTTATTATCAGTATAGCTTTACTTATCAAAAAATTTCTTGCAATTTAAATCTATAGTCAAATAATGGGTATTGTGAACAGTTTTAGAAATGTAGTTATGCAAAACACACAATAACAAGTTTGTCTTGGTCCTAATGCTATTCTCATTCAGAATGTAGATATGCATGATTTGAAAAATGAATTACAGTTTGCACATTTTTATAATCTTTTCTCTTATAGTGAATCATGAGCTCTTGAAATAATGAAATGTCCTTTCTTAGTGACTTATCTGTAGAAACTATAGCATGTTCAATCGTATAACAATGGCATATTTTATCCTGCTGTTTCCTTTGTTCTATATTTGGGTTATTTCTAGAATTTCATTTCTAGCATTTCACTTTTAAATTGTGCTAAAATGTACAAACTGTAAGATCTACCAAATTCAGTGTGAAATACAGCATTAAGTGCAAATGCTGTGTAAGCATTTACCAGAAAAATTTCATCTTACAAAATTAAATCTCTATGCCAATTAGACAGCTCTGGACTCTCTATGCGCTGCCTTCTCACTTGCTGATAGTTTTTCTAGATCATGCCCAGGAGGTCATCTAGGCAATTTTTTCCAACTGAAGCTCACAGAGTATTTCTCATGGGCTTTTCTAGGGTGTTATAATTTTGTATTTTTGAGTACAATCCTCTTGAGCAAAATATTCTAGGTGGTAGAGAGATATGCTTAGAAGCCCATTTTGAAGTATATCATAAAAATTAATTGACACATAATACTTAGGTATTTTTATGGGCCCTGTTATAATTTGATACATATAATGAATGTAGTAGTTACCAAACTAAGGTAATTAGTGTTTTTATTTCACACATTTCTCATTTCTGTGTGCTCAGAAATTTTGTATCCTTCTTTTCTAACTACTTGGAAATTTGTCAATTGTCATAGACTGTAGCATCTTGCTGTGTCACAGGGCACTGGAGGAACCATTTGTTCCATTACCGTGTTAAAAATTATCTTTTCTCAATTGAATGCCTTTTACATCTTTGTAGAAAATAAGTTGTCCATATGCTGGATGTATTTCCAGACTTTCTTGTCTGTTCCTCTGGTTTCATTGTCTTCATGCCAGGACCACAGTCTATATCACTGCCACTTTACTCAACTGTTAAATTCACATAGCATTAGATCTCCAACTTTTTTTCTTGTTTTTCACGGATGTCTCTGGTGATCCTTAATCAGACTTTCCTTTGTAAACGAACGCCTTAACAGGCAGATTGCAAGATCCATGCCGATGGTTATGGCTCATTTGACAGTGAAGGTTTCTTAGGTGCAACCATGCTGAGATCTCTCTCGTCGGTTTGACAGGATGCTCTCAGATGTGCATACATCTGTGTCTTCCGGTGGACCCGGTGAGTATATGGTCAGATATCTCCTTCTACCGGTATACTTCAAGGATGAAATACACCATCTAACATGGTTGTGGGTCACACAGATCTAAGTCTTCAAGGACTTTCTCCCTTCCTCATATGTCTTACATGGAAGTTATTTGTATTCTTCTGTGTTTTGCTCATCAGTAAATATTTGCCTTTCAAGGAACTAAATAACTAAATAAACAGGAAGTTAAATAATCCTATTTAACTATGAAAACAGAAAACAATCAAGCAGAAATCCCTCAAGCCTTTCGAATTTTTTCTAAGTGTTGTTTGATGATGATATTCTAATTACTACTATTTTTACTGGAATGTACTCTGACTTTCAGCAAGCGGCTTTTTTTTCTCACATGTATTCTACATGGTACTACATCAAGCTACATCTAGTTTGTCAAAAAGATCTTAGTCATAACACTTTCTTGTCTTTCTGAAGAATGGTCCTTCTTCCTCCAATCTCTATTTCTTTCTCTGTTTAGCTATATAACTTCTACTGTCCCTTGGGATCTAGCAGAGTGACCTCTTTTTGAGATGGATTTCGTTGATCTCATCCTTCTGGACTGACCTAATAGCAGAGTGCATTTTTCTCTAAAATACTTATTGTTTTCTCTTCTAAGAACTTGTTTTGGGGATTCTCTTACTAGTTTTTGAATCTGATAAAGGTGAAGACTCAGATATTTCATGAAATATTAACCTGCATATACCATCCCTACTTATCACTGAAGACATCCAAACCAATAACATCCAACACTCTATTTACATAAGAGTCATAGTGCTAAAACTTTAATTCTTATTATTGAATAGTACTTAGCTGAACGTGTGTGTGTTTCTGTGTGTCTCTGTGTGTGTGTCTATGTGTGTGCATGCGTGCATGCCCTTAAGACAGTACTGAGTACAACATGTTTTCTTCAAGCATTTAGAATCCTGTATGAAATATAGAATGCCATTCTGCAAACCCAAACACATTCCTTACAGGTAGCACAAAGATTCACATGTCATTTTTACTAAAATAGTTTCTGTTGTAAAATTTTGTATGAGGGAGCTGTTTCTGTAATGCACTTGCAATTATGTGTCTGCTCTTTCGATTAGTGCACATATGTGTATAGACATCACCTGAGCAAACATATCTAAGTTTGCCATTATACATTTTACTTCATTATGAAGTCAGAATTACCATTTGTGGTAGTTAGATGCTTATGTCTTAATTATCAGAGACATATTTTCAGCCAGTTGCTCAGAATGAGTCCAGATCTTTTCCTAGATCTTTGTATTGCTAAACCATTTGAAAGAGAGTCTAGCAGATGCCGTGTGAATCTATTGAAGCATTAGAAGAGAAAAAACACCTATTCTCCAAGAAAATTTAGTTCAGCATTCTGTAGAATCCTTCAGGGATTGCATACAGAGGCAGCAAGTCTTAGCCCTGAGAAATCTGTCATGACAAAGGTGCACTGTTACAGAATTCTAAAGTCTGAAGGAACTTGATTAGAGGCAGTGAGATTATAAAGGATCATGTCATTGTTTTAGTGAATCTAGTGTAAGTTTCACAATGCACAGATGAACTACATCTCAAAAAATAAGCCTGCTGCCTGTCTTTGAAGAGTCTTATGAATTTCTTCACCCTTAAAGTAAAGTTAATGAAAATTTGACCATGAAGGTGTTTTCTTAACCCCTATGGATTATATAGAATCAAGACAACAAAAGATGAAACATGATTGTTGTATTGGTTACTTTTCTTGTTTGATTTAACAAAATAGATAATACAGCAACTTCAGGGAGAAAAGAGGGACTCTGACCACCAGCTTCAGAGGTCTGTGGAGGGCAGAAAGAACATGGCAGCAGGAACAACTGCAGCCTCACAGCACGTGAGAGTACTTGTTCACAAGTCTGGGACCAAGGAACAAAGACTACAGGCTGCAGCCAGGAGTAGGTAGAGTTTTCAGGGTGAACCCCTGCTTCTTCCACCTAGCCTCCACAACATTCCCAACGAGTGTTCCAGGCCCGGCAGCAAAAGCTCAAGAACATGACCCTGAGGTGGACTTCCATATCAGACACTAATAATTTAGTCAAAACAACACCTACACAAAATCAAAAATGAGTGAAAACAGAGCCTGACTCTGATTAACAGTAGAGTTCAAGGATTCAGAGTATTCTGACCCTTGTGAAGGGGATGGGAAAGAAGAGGGACTATCATGTGATCACAGCCAGGAGGCAGGATTTATGAAAAAAGGCCAAGACAGAAGAGACGCAGCCCTCCCAGGGTATGGCTCGGTAACTTACGTCCTCCGGTTGAAGGTACACCCTTCCTTTTTCCACTTCATGATAATGACATTGTACTATTAATCTACAAAGGTCCTGATGCATTTGTTAGGCAGGTGTCCTCATGCTGTAATCATGTCCGGAAATGCCACCAAAGACACATTTAGAGGTAGCTTCATGAATCTCCTGGGAATTTTTCTGTCCAATAAAGTTGAAAATTACACCACCACAGAACTCTACTTAATTGCCAGGGAAAGACTAATGTCCTTTAGGAAGGAGCCAAACCAGAAGTAACAGTGCAGCACTTTATTCACTTACTTCACTGATGTTTAGAGTCTGGGCCCAGGGTTTCTGGGTTCTTGTCCTCTTCTTCAAGAACTTCCTAGTTCCAAAATACGTTGGGAATATGTCTGAAAAGAGACTGCTCACCTTTGATGACTGTGAACAGGATTTCATCTTTTCAGAGAGGGCTGTGTGCGCAGCTCAAGGCACATGGCGCTCCTGTGTTGCTAGCAGGTTGCCAAATTTTCACTGTGTGGAGTGAGACACGAGAAAATAGTGTGTGCAGGTAAAGGAGTGAGGCAGCCCAGTGCCTGCTTAGAAGATGCCGGGGTATGGAAAACCCAAAATGAGTCAGAAGCTGAAAGAAGTTCTGCCATCCTAGAGCCTCAGTTGAGCAGGAGCATAGAGCTGGGTAGGGCAGAAAGCCCCTCTTATTTGCTCTCTAAAGCTGCTCTACTTTGTGGGACATTCTGGAGAGCGTCCATGAAACTTCTAAGTCTGGCAGTCCTGTGTAAATCAGGAGTCCCTTCCAGCCAGCTTTGCTGATCCTGGTCACAGTATTTTCTGAAGGACTGTTTGTGGACCTGATGGATTCCTGGAGAAATTAACTCTATTTGAAAAGAGGAGAGGGGAGAGGAGGGGAAGGAAGAGGAGGAGACTGCAGGAAAGGAGAGGAGGAGAGGAGAGGAGAGGAAGGGAGGGGAGGAGGAGGGAGGGGAAGAGAGGGGAAGGGAGAGGAGGGGAGAGAAAGGAGGGGAGGGGAGGGGAGGAGAAGAGGAAAGGAGAGGAAAAGAGGGGAGAGGAGGGGAAGAGAGGGGAGAGGAGGGGAGGGGATTAAGCAAGGAAGAGAACAGGTTTGTCCAAAGAAAGACAGTACTTGGTGTTTGAGATTGGAAGGTTACTACCCAGAGTTTGCGTTGAATTTGTCACCTGAAGAATGTTATTTTTATTTGTTTACACACTTTCATATTGGTCACCATACAAAGGTTTACTTAATAGTCGTAAGAAGTAGACAACAAACTACTGAAAGGACCAAGGAGAGCCCAAGATATGTTCTGGCTCTACCCTTTTACAGTTTAGCTCCCTAAATCCACAGAAGTTCCAATCTGTAAGTAAATCTTATAGAATCCTTCACATAGTTATTGGTTCCTCTCTTGTAACTTTGATTTAAAGTTCTTATTGGACAGGCATCCTATGCTGGGACCAAAGATGGTCGTTTCCCCTAGTATTTCTAGGAAGCTCATTTCTAGCATCTGGAGTTGATGCTGAGTAGACAGAAATACAGGAGAGAAACGGTAGAATCCACTAAGGAAGAAATATCTGATCATATAGAAACCTATTAACCATCCAACATATTATAGGAACACTATCTCTAAAGTAAAAGTAACCAAGCAAACATCCCACCCAACAAAAACATCATCATCCTCTTCCTCTGTGGCCTGGCAAGGCTGCACGCCCCCCAAGAGGAGGTGATCAAAGAGCCAGCCACTGAGTTCATGTCAGAGACAGTCCCTATACCCCTTACTAGGGTACCCAATGGAAACTGAGCAGCCTATGGTCTTAATCTGAGCAGAGGATCTAGATCCTCTCCGTGCATGGTCCTTGTTTGGAGTATCAGTCTCTGAAAGCCCACCCCTGGGCCCAGAATTTTTGACTCTGTTGATCTCCTTGTGGAGTTCCTGTCCCTCCAGGTCTTTCTATCTCCTCCTTCTTCCATAAGATTTCCTACACTCTGCCCAAAGTTTGGCTATGAGTCTCAGCATTGGTTTCATACCCTGATGGGTAGAGTCTCTCAGAAGCCCCCTGGGGAAGGCTCCTTTCCTTTTCCCTGTCTTCTCCTACTTCCAATGTCTAACCACTTTGAAAATCAATCTGTCTCTTTCTCAGAAAATTAGGAATAGTGTTACTTCAAGATCCAGCTATATCACTCCTAGGCATATATCCAAAAGATGCTCAACCATACAACAAGGACATTTGCTCAACTGTGTTCATAACAGCTTTATTCATAATAACCAGATGTCCTAGATGTCCCTCAACTGAAGAATGGATACAGAAGTTGTGGTACATTTATACAATGGAATACAACTCAACAACTGAAAATAAGGAAATCATGAAAATTGCAGGCAAATGGATAGAACTAGAAAGATCATCCTAAGTGAAGTAACCCAGACCCAGAAAGACATGTATGGTATGTATCACCTGTAAGTGGATATTAGCCAAATAATATAAGATAAACATACTAAAATCTATAATCCTAAAGAATCTAAACAACAAGGAAAACCTTAGGGAAGAGGCTTAATCTCATTTAGAAGATCAGGAACATTTTAAATCGTTAGCGGAAACATCAGACAAGTATGCTACTCCAAAGCAGAAAGACTAGTGTTATAGACTTTGGAGACCAGCTGATTACATTATTTGTTTTGAGTTGGTGAACCATCAGGAGAAAAAAGGTAGAGGATTCTCCCTAAGAGGCAAGTGGATGCTAGAGATTTATCATTCTCAAATCCTAGGGTTAAGGTCAGAGTCCCCTTTAATTCGGGGTTTCTTGTTAATGACAGCAACTGCCTGCAAATAAAGTTTCCCAAGGAAGGGGGAGCCATTTTCTGAGTATTCCCTGAGAATACCTGTCTCACCGACCTTAACAGCGTAAGGAAAACACCAAAAAGAAAAATCAAATGGTGGCTTCTCCAACGTCCTGGTGTTTGTTTGTTTGGGGGTTTGTTGTTGTTGTTGTTTTCTTCCCATGGAAATGCACAAGAAGAGGGCCATGTGTATTAGCTTAGATGGTGGGAAATTTGGACCACCTCACAGCCCAGAAACAGTAACAGATTCTAGGAAGTGAAAGGGCGTGGAGACAAAATGAAAGTCAGAATAGAGATGAATGTTTGTTTACAAGTAGGACACACAGATGCCCAGATAGTGGGTTATTTTACTATTTGTTTATTTTATGTGTACGAATGTTTTATCTACATGTGTGCATGTATACCTCCTGCATGTCTGCAGAGGCCAAAAGAGGAGGTCAGATCCCCTGGTACCAGAATTACAAATGGTTGTGAGTCATCCTGTGCTACTGAGACCAAACCTGGCTCCTCTGTGAGAGATCTAGGTACTCTTAACTGCTAAGTCATCTCTCCAGTCCCTCTAGTTACTATAACTCAACCACTTGCCTTTCCTAGGAATCAGAATGGAGGTTGCTGGTCTGGGAAGGCTAATAGAATAAGACTGTGGCCGGATGAACAGGATTGGTATGAAAACACTGAGACCCCTGCCTGCAACTGCCTCCAGAAACTGCAGAGCAGTGGCTATCAGCACACATGCTGGGAGGAGAGCAGCTATGCCAGGATGACAGCCATAAACCCGCTATATCCTGTGGTTGAATCTGAAAGATTGCACTTAAGTTTGGGTCTTGAATTTGACCTAGAACCTGCCTAATGGCCAATACAATCAACTGGTATTTCTCTTAAATTTAACTTTTTTTCTAAGATATTAATATGCTTGACTTCATCTATGGAAAGAGACTCTTAAGGTGGGGATAAATTATATAATGCATCATAAAATGTCTGTAGCTTTACAGGAATAATAATTATAGCATTGCTATATTGCAAGCTTCAAGTGTTAATTTATCCTCACTTACCTATCTAATAAAAATATGGCACAAACGTAGTCAACTTATTTTCGATAAAATTTCAAAAGAAATCCAATGAGGAAATACAGTTTTTCCAATAATGAGTGTTTGTACAATTCCATATTCATATAGAAGTAAACAAAATTAGCATACCCCATCACAGGATTCACACTCTTCATTAAAATTTTCTCAAAATAAATCATGTAGCTAAATATGAAAATGCAAAACTTCTTTTTAAATTTTTTTAAAAATCATTTTATTATTTTACATGAATGGATGTTTTGCCTGCATACACATCTTTGTAACACACGTATGCCTGGTGCCTGTGAAGGCCAGAAAAAGACATGTGATCCCCGGAACTTGAATTATAGAGGGTTGGTTTCCCTTGAAGCCTTTCTACCTGGCCTGCAGATGACTTCCTTTTAGATGGCCTTGGGCCATGGCTTTCTCATTCTTCTTTTAAGGTTGCCAGTCACCTTGGATGAGACCCTCACCTTAAAATCGAATACCTGACAGTTGTTAGAGAACATCAGAGCAAGAGCAACTGTTGTTTGTGCCTGCCGGAACTATACAACGTCAGAGCCACTTGGAATACCATTTGGCAGCTTCTTAGAAGGTTAAACGTCTATTACCATGAGATCCAGAAATTACACTCTCAGATATTTGTCCAGATGATATGAAAACTTATGTCCATAAAAACACACACACACACACACACACACACACACACACACACACAATGTTCGTAGCAGCTTTGTATTTTCCTCTAAAACTAGAAGCAACAAAAATGGTCCTCAATGGATGAGTTGTTGAACAAATAGTGGTCTATCTAAACAATGAGATCTTGCTTGGTGATTAAAGAAATGTGCTACCACGTTTTAAAAAGAAACATGGCAGAGTGAAGATAAACCTTAAGAAGAACACTCAGGCACGGAAAGGCAGATGACACAAAATATCACTCATGTGTCAGATCTTTTGAAAAGTGGTTTTTACAGAAATAGAGAATAGAATAGTGCTTAGCAGAGACTGATGAGGGCAGGGGAAATGAAGAATGGGGGGATTGGCTAATAGGTACAAAGCTATAGGTAAAAATGAGGAATGCATTTCAATGTGATATTATACAAATGTATGGCTATCGTTAACACTGTATGGCATATTTCAAAAGTACAGGAGGGAATTTTAATGTTCCCACCAGAAAGAAGTAATAAGTGCTTCAAATAATCAAGAAGCTAAGTAGTGTGTGTGTGTGTGTGTGTGTGTGTGTGTGTGTTAAAATAATATATAGTATCAAAAGAGTCAAATTATCTGGGAATGGTCACAAGCTTGTGATTTGAACTGTTTGGGAAGGTAGGCAAGAGCATCATAAGTTCTAGATCATCTTAACTAGAGTCATTTCAAGTTTAGTCTGGGTAACTAAATGTGACTATGTCTCCAAAATAAAAAGTCAGAAGTCTGGTAATTTGTGACAAAATGGTTGCCTAGTGCACACAAAACCGTGGTTTATTCCCATACACTATAAAACAAAAAAAGTAACCAACATTTTGCATAATTACTGTACGTTAATATAACTTTAAAATAAAGATGTTGACAAATCTTAACTAAGTACTTATCAGTAACCAAAGGAAGCCAATCAACTTACTTTGGAAAAGTGAAACGCACAGAGGCAACAAACTCATCCGATAGAGGAGGCTATTTGATGATGCTCAGGGGGAAAACAGGACATGGATTTATGCAGTAAAACTATTTCATATAATACATATAATATAATGCACAACATAATAGTGATGGTCACGTAATATTATGCATTTACCAAAATCCAAGAAAAACTGGCTAAACTCAGAGAATCAATCTAATGTATACAATTTTTAAAATGTTGATAACTTTGCAGATCTATGGACCCCAAGCTGGACTATAAAGTATAAAGGAATCAAACTGTATGACACAGGTAACACTCTACCATCTTAAAGAGTTAAGAAACGGCTCTCGCACACAAAAATTTGGGAAATGACTAGAGTCTGTCAGACCAAAGTTCAAAGAATGTCATAAAAAAGATGTACTCGGAAGATTTTTTTTTTCAACAAAAGACATACCTTAAATCTCAGGGTCGTTTTGATTTGTACTTCTCGGATGGCTAATGATGTTGAGCATTTCTTTAAGTGTTTCTCTGCCATTCGATATTCCTCTACTGAAAATTCTCTGTTTAGCTCTGTTCCCAGTTTATACTTGGATTACTTGATTTGCTGCTTTTCAACTTCTTTAGTTCTTTATATATATTGCATATTAGCCCTCTGTCAGATAGAGGGTTGGTGAAGATTCTTTCCCAATCTGTAGGCATTTGTTTTGTTTTGATGACAGTATCCTTTGCTTTACAGAAGCTTTTCAGTTTCATGAGGTCCCATTTATTGATTGTTGCTCTTAGAGCCTGTGCTGTTGGTGTTCTGTTCAGGAAGTTGTCTCCTGTACCAATGAGTTCAAGGCTCTTTCCCACTTTTTCTTCTAACCGAATTAATATGTCTGGTTTAATGTTGAGGTCTTTGATCCACTTGGACTTTTCTTTTGTGCAGGGTGATAAGTATGGATCTATTTGCACTTTTCTACATGTAGACATCCAGTTAGATCAGCACCATTTGTTGAAGATGCTATCTTTTTTCCATTGTATGGTTTTGGCAACTTTGTCAAAAATCAGGTGTCCATAAGTGTGTGAGATTTCATCTTACACCCATCAGAATGGCCAAGATAAAAGAGCTTAAGTGACAACACATGCTGGAGAGGTTGTGGAGAAAGGGGAACCCTCCTTCACTGCTGGTGGGAATGTAAACTTGTACCACCACTCTGGAAATCAATCTGGCGCTTTCTCAGACAACTAGGAATAGTGTTTCCTCAAGATCCAGCCATACCACTCCTAGGCATATATGCAAAAAAGGCTCAAGTACACAATAAGGACATTTGCTCAAGCATGTTTGTAGCAGCTTTATTCGTAATAGCCAGAAGCTGGAAACAACCCAGATGCCCCTTAACTGAACAATGGATACAGAAATTGTGGTACATCTACACAATGGAATATTACTCAGCAATAAAAAACAAGGAAATCATGAAATTTGCAGGTAAATGGTGGGAACTGGAAAAGATCATCCTGAGTGAGGTATCCCAGAAGCAGAAAGACACACAGGGTATATATTCACTCATATAGACATATAATATAGGATAAACCTACTAAAATCTGTACACTTAAAGAAACTAATCAAGAGGGAGGACTCTGGCTATAATGCTCAATCCCCATCCCGAAAGGCAAAGAGGATGGACATCAGAAGAAGAAGAAAACAGGAAACAAGTTAGGAGCCTGCCACAGAGGGCCTCTGAAAGGCTCTGCCCTGCACACTGTCAAAGCAGATGCTGAGACTTATGGCCAACTTTTGGGCAGAGTGCATGGAATCTTATGAAAGAAGTGCGAAAAAGTAAGATCTGGAGAGGACAGGAGCTCCACAAGAAGAGCAACAGAACCAAAAACTTTGAGCACAGGGGTCTTTCCTGAGACTCATAATCCAACCAAGGACTATGTATGGAGATAGCGAAGAACCCCTGCACAGATGTAGCCCATGGCAATTCAGTGTCCAAGTGGGTTCCATAGAAATGAGAACAGGGACTGCCTCTGACATAAACTGATTGGCCTTCTCTTTGATCACCTCCCCCTGAAGGGGGAGCAGCCTTACCAGGCTACAGAGGAAGACAATGCAGCCACTCCTGATGAGATCTGATAGACTAGGATCAGAAGAAAGGAGAGGGAGACCTCCCCTATCAGTGGACTTGGGGAGGGGCATGAGTGAAGAAGGAGGAGGGAAGTTGGGATTAGGAGGGGAGGAGGGAGGGGTTTATGGGGGGATACAAAGTGAATAAAGTATAATTAATAAAAATTAAAATAAAAAAGAATAAGATTATAAAAAAGACATAGGTTATGAGTTGTGCAAATATGTTTAGTTCCTTGAACAGATATGTTACAGAAAAAGCAATGGGACACATGAGTCAATGTTCAACACCATTTATTTGTTAAAGAACCCGCACATCACCATATATTAATGACAAAAATAGAAATGTAAAGAGTCAAAGGATAGGGAGAAGGAGAGCAACTAGCATACATTACAGGTGGTAAAGCACATGGAGAAGCCTGATAAATAGTCAGTTTTAGATATATAGAAACCTATCCTTTCACATGTATCTAGGTAAATCAAACACTGAACTCACATAAAAACCTAGATATAAATATTTGTAGTAGCTTAAATCAAAATCTTTTTAACCATAAATTTTATCAAGCCTAAGTACAGATCAAGCATGTTTAACAAAATATAACTTTCAATTTGAGATGTGCTGAAATATGAAAATTGAAATGTGAAAATTACATCCTGGATTTTGAGGACTCAGACAGACATTAAAAGTCATCATCATTTTTAGAGGGATTACTCTTTGAAATCATAATAGTTGTGATTTAGTTGGTCAAATAAAAATACTTCAATTTAAAGAAGACATGCAGCACATCCTAAGTACCAGATGTCAGCTATAGACACTAAGAGAGAAATGGAATGAGAGAAAATACAGGATGCCAGAGACCAAGAGGTGGGAAAGGACCACAGTGGGGTGACTGGTTAACCAAATGCCACAGTGGGGTGGGTGCCAAGCTGATGTAGATGGGCTCTGAGGTTTCATTTACCAATAATGAAAACTGTTTTTCTTCTTAGCAAACTGATGTATGGAGATTTGTGAGCTTTAGTGCAGTTTTAAAACTGAAGGAGGGGAGGAATCCAAATATTGCTGTATGCTCCTTCAGTAACTGCTTCCTTATAGAGAAGTTGGTTCCTTAGGAGATGACCTAGGGGTGAAACCAATTCTACAGAAAATGTTTTTGTGTTGTATTGGGCCAAATTGTTGGCCAGTTTACTAGTTTAAGAGAAAAAATGAAATTTCAATTAATGAAATAAAAGACTCAATATCACATTTGTGTTTTAGTCTATGAAGTCATCCACTTGTCTCCTTACTAACTAAATAGAATCATTGGTAGTATTGAAAGAGTAAACACAGGCAAACTTTAAGACAGTTCTGTGTACATCAGAATGGTGACAGATAACTCACTCATTACAGACATTCTTCAAACACATATCAAATTGCATAGTAGACTGCATGTTTTATCCACTCCTAGAACAGGAAGTGTGATGGTTGTTCGGCATAGTTCTTAAAATCAGTGGTTAAGTATCTCCTCTCATTTTTCCTGTTATTGTTGCTATGGCTGCTGCTGTTGTTGTGTTAGTTGGTGAGTTGAGTTAGATTGTGTTGGATTGTTGGTGACAGGGTGTTATTCTATAATCCAAGTTGGCCTCAAACATGTAATCTCTCTGCCTCCACCTCTGGGGTGCTTGGATTACAGTCATGAATTATCACATGTTTTCCCAGTTTCTAATAGAAGGAGCGTGTGATCTGTTGGATAGTCCAGGAAAAGAAGGGAGAAGACCAACATCTCAATTTAGTATTTGTTCAGCCTTTCCTTATCGATGACTACAAACTGTCTTGTTTTTCCCTCCTCTTCACTGTCATAAATTAGCACAAAGTTTATTCTGGTTTACCAACTGAACCAGCTATTGTGGATACAGTTCTTAAAAATTCTCTGGTATGCTTTTACCAAAAAATTTCCCTAAATATCCTTCATAACTTTCATCTGAAATTCACAAGTCAGCCATGGTTCAAATGGCACCTCCTTAGTCACCCACCAGCCAACTTCTTCTTCAGTATATATACATATGTATAGATATATATTTATATACATATATACACATATGTGTACACACCTATGTGTACATACGTATATATAAATATACATATATACACTAAAAGAGAGTATATATACTTGTATATATATGGTGAAAGAGAGTATACATATATATTCTACATAGAGAAACGTATATATCATACATGATACAGTCTCTTTATATGGAGAAAGTATATACATATATGTACATAATACATATATACACACACACACACACACATATATATACATATATATTTATATGGTGTACAATGTGCCAAGAGTGTCTGCCCACCAGCCAGCCTCTGCTCTCATTGAGTAGCTATACTTTCTCATTCTGACATTAGAATTATACCATAGAAAATGTAACTTTTAAATTTTCACTGATGCTACTTGTTATGAATTCAGCATATACACTGAGCTTCTATTTTGGACCCTGAATATACCATAGTATGTAAAAATCAATGTAGCATTAGCCCTTCTATTCTTATATTATATTCTTATATTCTTTGTATATTCTTATATTATTATATCTTTGACAATGATTTTATACACACATACACAAACACACACACACACACACACACACACACCTCTGTATTGTGTGTCTGGTACTGTATTCCAAGCATTTGTTTTCATTTAATATAATGCATAGAGGTAAACAGACAGAATACTGAAGGGTCACATTTAAAATCACATAGTGAGGTATTAAGAGGACTCTGTGATTTCAATAACTTGAAGAAATCTTTGATTCAAAACCTCAGGAAAATCTTAGTCAAGCCATCTCCTCCGTATTTGCTAGGTTATATTTTTCATGTCATCAGTGGTTTATATAGTAACAAATTTGAGAGACAGGTTTACAATGAGTCTTTCTATTTTTATGGATGGAAAAATGAGCCAGTAGACAATTTAATTTGCTCAGGCACCTATCAGCTGAATGAATATAGACAAGTAGCAGGTACAGCAGCAGGGAGAAATATATTTAAACTGTAACTTGTTATTTTGTAAAGCAGAGGTCTGGCTTACAGTGATGAAGATCAGAGACAAGGACATTTAATCAAAAAGTCAGGAAGGAAAATAGATTCTTGAAATAGAAGCAAGCATAAAGAAGAGTCATCTGGTTGTAAAGTAGACGTATCCTTATGATGAAAGCATGTTTTCAGTTGGTTTATGACCTCTGACCAATACAAGAAGATGCTGACTTCATCTCTCTGTTTTTTTCCCAGATGAGCACAGTAATAATGTAATAGGAAGCCAAAGCAGATTGTTGGCTTATAACCTAAGAATTAAAGAAACACAGCTGCAGTACATTTTATTCTCTTACCCTCAACAAAAGGGACTTAGAGCCAGTGTTTCCTCATAGATAACTTAGCAACAGATAGCCTGGACAGTGCTGTTCCTTCCTGACCAGGGAAGACTCTCCATAACAAAAAGAGGCACAGCTGCTCTGGTGGCAAGGAGATTCTACCAGCAATATTGTTAATATAAATCGGGAAGTCTCTCCTTTCTTGACAGGCATGAGATCCCTCTTTCTCCTTGACAAATATGGCCCAGTAAGGTGTCACTTTCAAGAAAACCCCACACTGAACAGTGACATGGCCCTGAAAACCCAGTTTTCTCACAGAGCTAAGACTCCCCTTCCTAACTCAGAGAGAGAATATTAAACCAACATTTTCAAGGACCTGACACTTCTGCACAAAGAGTCTGGGCCCTCAAGTGTTAGGTGACCTACTGTACCCTGTCAGATAATGCCAGAAAGACCAAACAGGAGTTCATGGAATACCAAGACCACAGGGGCAGTGAACATTAACCCCCAGCAGAACCACAGCCCTAAACTGGATGGTACGCTACTAAGATAAAACACTGAAGCAAGGCTCAGAGTTTCCTCACATCAATGGTCTAAAATGTGCAAGATACAGGTATCAATCATTCATCTTTACTAAGAATCACAAAAGCTGTAACTTGAGAAAGTCCAACCATCTTTTCTAGTAATATCCAAATAAGCCATTAATTCCAGAGACAGTGAATTTTTTATCCAAAATTGCAAAGCCCTGGCTAAGCACCCAAGCCAGAGAAGAGACCTGCTAAATCCACACACCATGTCCAAGGAACTGTCTTTCAGGCAGGCAGAGGACACAAAGGCATTATAAGAAGAAGGAACACCAACAACTCTTGTTGCTAGGAGACTTAACTTTAAATAGTGAGTCCAGATAAAAGTCTTCATCATAAAAGAAAGGATAAAGTAGGGAATCTAGAGAATTAGAAAAAGAAAGAATAATGAACAAGCAGAGATGGGAGTATATGATACACACCACTCTTCTCAAAAGATGAGAAAGCATATCTAATTATTGGAACAAAAAATCATAAAAACTGACATTTTTGATAATTTTATATTCAGAAAGAAAAGCAAACAAATGTAAACAGATACAACATGAATTTAAGGTGATAAAAATGTTGACTATCGTAAGTATCATATATATAGCAAATACTACGAGAGCTACTAGTGAATTCGTTAAATTTTACATTTGTTACCAAAACACCTAGAAGAAACAAGGCAAGGTGCTTGGATTTATTTTTGTTTTTGCTTTCAGGCCTCTGTGATGCTTAGTCCCTTGTGCTTGAGAGCATCTCAGAGGGAGAAGTATGTGCAGAAAGATGATCATCTCATGGGAGACAGAAAGTAAAGAAAGGGAAAAGCAGAAATAGACCCGGACAACTTGTGGCTACAGGGACACACACCCAGGACCCCACCTTCCTCATCTAGGCCCTCGCTGCTACATCCTCCCATCTCTCGGTGAGGGCATCACATTACACATACATCAAAAGACGAATTCTTTCATTAGGTCTGATACCCATCACCTAACCAACTCCGGAAAAGTCTTCACACAGTAAGCCAATGGCTAGCATCATTTATCTCCTGCACATTTCTCAGTTTGTTCAAATTGGCAATTAAGATTTATCATCAGGCCAGAATGATAGGATTCTTGCTGATGAGTCATTGAAATCATCAGTCAGTATCTAGGGATGGTGGAAGATGAAGAGTTCAATTAGATATTAAGGATAAATGTGTGTCAAAGGGTGGGTGTTCCTGCTAAAGTCTCATAAGAGACTTCTTGGTTTAAACTTTATTTTACAAGGAAACATACAAACAGGCCCGAGAGAAGATTCAAAAACTCACTAAAGTTGCCACCAGTTACAAGGACCAGGAGGACCCCATTCTCTTAATGATACAAAGCTTTCTTTTAGTCTTTGGCCCTGTTGTCTCTTTGTAACATGTGATATCTTGCTCCCTATGCTATATGAGTGACTAAGAGATTGTTGTCAATCCCATCTGTTCACCATCAGGCATTGTGTTCTTAGCCATCACCTTAGCAAGATTTCCTCCTTTACCAACAGGGTACTTAGGAAGTGACTGAAATGCGGTCAGATATCATGATGAATTGATGACCAATATCATGAGCAGAAAGATACATGGATTAATAAGATGGAAAGGAGAAGCTGTGAGCTAGCTTGTATAAGCCACTGGGTGAAACTATAAAAAAATGCACAGGAAGTTCTATGAACAAGGGTGGCTTGTCAACAAATGATACTGGCACAATTAGACAAACATGAGACAAAAGGGAAATAAAACACTTAACTCTCACTGTATAAAAAAATTAATTTTTAATAAGTGAGACCCTGTCTCAAACACACAAGACAAAATCTAAGCAAAAATGGTCATGAATCATGACTTGTTATACAAAGCACCAGAATCATTTTTAACCATTAAAATTAACTCACCAGGTTCATACGTTTGCTGACATATTTCAGAAGACACTAAATTATAACTTCACCTTACTGAGGGCCTCCATCCCACAACCTCTTGAAATAACATAAGACCCACATGTAAGTTGGATAAGTAAAAGTAGGCTTTTAAAAGGAATTCTTTATTTTATGTGTATATAAATGTTTTCTTTGCATGTATGTCAGGGTGTCAGGGCCATTTTCAGAAGCCATGACTTCAGCAGCAAAGACCCTGTCAGCGGTGTCAAGAAGACTTGGTACTGCCAGGATCCAGCATCCCGTGGACTAGGGTCCGGTTTCCATAAGGTGGAAGAGGGGGACATGAACTCCCTGCATTACCAAATATTTTCCTTTTGCGCCGTATTCTTCTGGGTAGTCAATGATCACTTACTAGTACTTTCCCTCAGGATGATGGTGCTAGGCGTCAGATAGTCACCCATTCAAAATTATTAATTAATTAATGTTAATGAGAAATAATTTCTAGATATTCCCAAAAAGCTTGTCTCCTTAATGCAGTTAGCATGGAGCCCATAGTCAGTCACTGCATCCTGTAGTCCTTGGTTCGCCATCTTCTTCTTCAGCATTCCCCTGTCTCGGTAACCCCTGCATAAACCTTTATCATCCATCTTTTCTTTAGTGTCAATACATTACGGTTAAGCCAAGTGTAATTTCCAAAATGCTATCTGTTTGATGAAGGTTATTATATGCCAAGAACTGTACTAAATTATCTAAAGAGCCTGTTATAAAAAAAATTACAAAGTATGCATTGTGATTTCCCATATTGTATTGAAAGGCAACCTCTCAAAACTCACACTGAAAGATCCCTGCCTGAATTAAAACCTGGCTCAACTAATCTCCATCTTCTCTCATAATTTCTGCTTCTCCTGCACCCAGGGTCCTGTGGTGGAGTTGGCAGTTCCTCTGGTTTCCTGGGGGTGAGGTATTTTCTCTCCGAGTCTTTTTATACTTAATCTGTTTCAGGAATGCTTTCCCCACGACCAAGGTCAGCACCACACTGGCCGGTGTGGATGTGAGTGAATCACCTTTAGGATTCCTGTAGGAATCTAAAACACGGGATTTCTACAACTGCATTCTCCTCAGGTACACAGACTCAATTCTACTTTCTTAAGACTGTTAGGCTTTTTTTTTCAGGTACTGTTAATTTTTAGCACTTCCCTTTACACTGGCACATTCTGTGTTGTCTTCTTGTTTTTAAGCTCTCACATAAGATTGTTGCTGAAGTATTAAAGTGCCCTGTTCTCTCCAGGTAGAAAATTGGGTTCCTGATGGGATCTCATTCATTAGACTTCCTCATCTCATTTCATTTGTCTGCATACCTGTCTTATTCATTCTTAGTCATTTATTTTAGCAGGAAAATTTGATATGCTTTTATTAATATCCAAAGTCTGATTTTTCAGAATGTATAATTAAACCTGAACATATGGTTTTGTGTGTGTCTGTAGACAAGGAGTACAACTGTTCATGCTCAGAACTTTGAAGCTTCTCTGCTTAAAATGAAATTATTTTATATTCCCTTGCAGCATTTAGTCTAGGGATAAATAACCAACAAGCTTTTGAAATTGATTTGATAAGAAATGTTTGCTTTACAAATATATTTTGCTGCTCTGAAATTTTAGAAAAATAAATATTATATTGCATGCCAAATTTTACAAACTATATATTCTAAATGTATATTATATATTTACTATGATACGCTTTGCATATATCAGCATACATAATAAGCAATATAGTATAAAACAACATATATATTTTATATACAAATATATAGTATAAAATCACTATATGTAAGCACTATATTATAAAAAATATGAAATAATGTAATTTCATACAGAAATATTTTGTGTGTTCTTACATCTTTATTGAAGCTTTTATTTTCTATTTTAAAAAAATGTTTCTTGCATTTTTTGAGATTACAATATAACCACATTATTTCTCCCTTCCCTTTTCTCCCTTCATCAGCAATTTCTTCTGCTATTGGTTGTCTTGAAAACCCAAGCCTCCAGCTTGTCACTGAGATGCCCCTCCCACAGTTTATTTTCTCTCTGCAGGCCCTCTGTCCTCCTGCACCCTGCTTTCCTTAGGTCTGACCACCACCCTCTTTTCTCTCTGCACTCCCTCTCCTCCTTGTTCCCTCTCTTCAACCACTTCCACTGTCTATTCTATTTCCTCTTCTGAGTGATATTTAAGCAACCTCCCTAGATTCCTCCTTGTTACTGATTTTCTTTGGATCTTTAAATTGTATTATGTTTATCCTGTACCATATGGCTAAAATCCACTTACAAGTGATTACATACCATGCGTGTCTTTCAGGGTCCGGGTTACCTCACTCAGGATGATCTTTTCTTGTTTTGCCTCCAAGTTTCATGATTTACTTATTTTTAATAGCTGACTAGTATTCCTTTGAGTAAATGTACCACAGTTTCTTTATCTATTCTTTAGTTGAGAGACATTTAGGTTGATTCCAGATTTTGGCTCTTACGAATGAAGGTGCTATGAACATAGTTGAGCAAATGTCCTTGCTGTATGATAGAGCATCTTCTGGGTTTATATGCCCAGAAGTGGTATAGTTGGGTCCTGAGGTAGAGCTATTCCCAATTTTGGGAGAAAGTGCCAGACTGATTTCCAAAGGGGTTGTACAGTTTGCATTCTCGCCAGCAATGAAGGAGGGTTCTATTGTAAGGTGGAGAGCTAAGACAGTGTAGGCTTCTGGGGGTGAGTCTAGCTGAGACTGCTAGTATCAGGGGTGACAGAGACTGAAGAGGACACCCTCTAACTAGACAGAACTCTCAGTAGATGGAGGGGAACACCAGCCAACCCACGAAAACTTCAACTGAAAATTTACCCTTCCTACGAGATGTGCAGAGATTGAGGGACTGTCCAACTAACGCTTGGCCCAACTCAATGGGAGAGAGCCAACCTCTGACACTGTTACTGATACTCTGCTATGTTCGCAGACAGGAGTCTAGCATAGCTGTCCTCTGAGAGGCTCCACCCAGCAGCAAATAGAAACAGATGCCGAGACTGCTAGCCAAATATTGGGTAAACGTAAGGAGTGGGAGGAAGGATAAAAGAATGAGGAGAGGACAGGAGCTTGACAAGAAGACCAACAGAGCCAACTATCCAGGGTCTGGAGGGGCTTGTGGGGACGGAAGCACCAAACAAGGACCATGCATGGACTGGACCTAGGCCTGCTACACAGATCTAGCTGATGGGCAGCTCAGGCTTCATGTGAGCCCCCTAGCGTCGGGAGCGGAGTCTGTCTCTGACATGGACTATACTGCCTGCTTTTTACAAATCACTTCCCCATGGGGGGGTTGCCTTACCAAACCACGGGGGAAGAGGATGCGCTCAGTCCTGTTAGGACTTGATGAGCTGGAGTGGGTTGGTAGGGGAGCTCCCCTTTTTCTAAGAAATAGGGGCGGGGAAGAGAGAGGGAAGGGTGAGACCAGGAGGGGGCTAGGATCTGGATGTAAAGTGAATAAATATATAATTTATTTTTTTGAAAAAAAAGAGAAGAAAACCCAGGCAGTTGTTTAGAAAATGTCTGAAAAATTTTATCCTGGTACCCTGTGGTCCAGTTCTTTATATGGGATAAGATGATGCTGCACGTAGGACTGAGCATCCTGAAAATGCTTTTCTCCCTTTTTATTTTTTAAAAGTTGTTTTTTTAAAGGTGGAATCTGTATGTTCTGCAAATGTTTGCCTTGTGGATAAAAAGGGATTCAAGTCATGTGTTAAATTTTTCATTCAAAACCTAATTCCTTAAAATGTCTGCTAGCAAAAGCTGGATGATTATCAGTTTTTAACTGTGTGGGAATAGCCGTAACAGCGAAAGTCCGCAATGAGTTAGAAATGAGAGTTTTGGAATAGGGTAATTTATCTCGTTTTGTATGTTGAATAGTTAATACTTTAGTTAATATTTTATCATGCAAGGCTTGAACATTAATGTTTAAATTGTTGTGTGGCCACCTTTGCTGAGGGACGACATGCTTAGCAGTGAGGCAGTGACTCTAAAATCTGAGAGTCATTGACATAAAGAGGAACGTTATTCTCTGCCCAATTATCAAAGTGAACCACAGGAGAATCAGGCACATAAGGCCAGTATGTCTAAGCAGTAAAAGATGCATTCAACAGAGACAACATATAAAGGAACACCAATGCTGCAGGCTCACCACTTCCCCTGAGATTTTACCAACTCTTTTTCCTCAGCCACTAATTTCTTCATCTGAGTCATTGTTGGCAGGGAGACTCTGTTCTTTTGGTTTGACTCCTTGTCCCATTCCCATTCTTCAGGTGTAGTCTCTGCATGTGCTTTGTCTATCTTTGTCTGTCTTCCACAGGGTCATTCTTTTGACCATGTCGTTACACTCATTCAGCTCCGGTTTAAGCAATCATGCTGCTGAGACTTTATAGGTATAGCTCACAGCAAACTCTCTAATCCTTTGGCTGCTACAATTTTCCCACCCCCTCTACGTGGGGAGACCTTTAAGGTCTGTTTGAAGTGTGATCATATAAGTCAATAAAGTTATTTTATATCATTAACGATTCTATTGAGGTTGTTAGCTAGAATACTAGGAAGCTATGGTTGTTCAAAGTTAACTAAACAGGCGCAACCACTGGAAGGAAGAATTAGGGGATGAGACCATGGCTCTAGGCAGTTGACTCATAAATGCCCCAGTGAGAAGAATCAGTGAACCCTTTACCCTCACCTAGGGTATGATTTAGTAGCACCTTTTCAAACTCATGGCCACAATTTACTTCTGTATGTCAGAAGTAAATTATTCTGTTGAATGTTGTCACAGTGAGCATGTTGATTTTTCCCTGAATTTCTAGACATGTTTTCATTTTCTCCAGCTTTATTTGAGGACACATTATGTCGTAGTATTTAAACTTGAAATGACCCAAGATTCAATGAACCTTCTCCACACTTCATAGGATATGTATACATAGTAATTTTGCTCAAGGACTGACTTATATATAGCAAAATTGGATTTTAATGTAAGAGCAAATATTTAAGATGCTTTAAACATCCTGACTAATGAAACTTTAATGTTGATAACTTTATAGTCAGATTTACATTATTTATTTGCTAGACACTTTGTGCCAGTCATTTGGGAAGTATCTTTTCTAAGTATGTATAATAAGGACAGAATTTAATATTAGATGCTGGGGATGAACAGAGCATACTATATCTACTCAAAGAAAATGAAAAATAGAAGCATACCAACAAGTGATTACCGTTAAGAAAACACTGTGAACTTGAACTGCAATCCCAGCATCTGTTGATTTCCTTTGGACTTTGTGACTGATTATGGACATACTGCCGTTTGCTGAAGAGCAGAGAAAGGTGGTAAGTCAAACAGACCTTCACCAATCATGTCCACAGCTTGAAAGGATGCATGACATCATGTCTCAGAGGACTGAGGGTGCCCGACTCTAGAGCTTACTCTTTCATCAATATATATGAGAAAAAAATAAAAAGTGTCAGGATTAATTTTCCACAGGAGAGCCAGATCTAATGGACTCACTCCTAGAATGTTTTTAAAAAATATCAGCCATTAAAGAAGATAGAGATTCTGTTTTGAAAATTATTGGTTGTTTAATGGGTTTCAGGGATATAGATTAGGTATGAAGAGATGACAAGATCTTAAAAAGAAGACAGAATGAACAAACTAATGAGACACCATAACATAACTAAGTGGCTTAAGAGCAAAGAAGTATTGTAAAAGAAAAAAATGTTAAACAAAATCTTAATCTAGAATGTTCAACCAGGTTCCTCATTTAACAAGGCTCAGCACAGACTCTCAGGTTTGAGTCAAGACTTACACTAACTAAATCCTCAACTTTATTTGAAAATTTTAATTCCCAAAATAATAAGAACTTGACATTCCTTGTTAATCATAGTCTCTCCTTGTTGAAACACTACATTTGAAATCAAATTAATGGAATACTGTAAATTTGTTCACGGAGTCAGGGCAGTGTCGCTTTAAGGTAAACAAGACAGGAGCCTTTTTTCTCAACTCAAATCAGAAAGCCTCTGAGTGGCATAGGCTCTGAAACTTCCAACAATCTCCCTGCTGTAGTCAAGTTCAAGGTCATCCTCAGTCTTATGAAATTCAACACTAACTTTTCACAGCAAGCATTCTGCAATACCTCTCACAATCAGGAAATGGAAAGAATATCCAGCCAAACTTTTATCTATGTTTTATTTTATTCCTGTTTTTTATCCTATTTTATTTATCCCCGTTACATCCCAATTGTAGGCCCTGCTCCCTCTCCTTCTGGTCCTACCCTCCTTCCCTACTCTCCAGATAAGGGGAGCCCCAAAACCAACAACGACAACCCACACTAGCACATCAACTCACATCAAGACTGAGTACGTCTTCTTCTCCTGTTTAGAGGGAGCTGACAGAAAAGCAGGCAACAGAGTCCACGCCAGAGATAGCCCACTTTTCCCCTTCTAGGAAACCCACATGATGGCCAAGCTACCCATGTGTGTGTAAGGGGTTATCTATATTTTAAAGTAAACATATTTTAAGAATAGCCTGATTATGGAAAATTCCAAGAATAATAAAGCCAAAAGGTAAAGAGATCGTCGACACTGAAAAATATAATCTCTTATCAAAGTCCCCCCCCCAAAAAAAAGCCAGCACAACAAAGCAGAGGTGAGGAGCTGAAAGATGGCTGCAACAGGTGAGACAGCAGACAGAGAAGGACCTTCAGCGGGTGCTTTTATGGAGAATTCCAGTAGAAGGCACAGGCAAGGCAGGGTAAGCAGACTTGAGACTGGCTCGCTTGAATAATCATGGCAGCTTCAGGCAGGAAGCCTAACCGTATGCGTGTGGGTCCTGTTGCAGTGAATGGAAGCCTGGAGCCCCGGGGCTAGACAAAGCAGGTGGTTGGTTTGCGGGCTTTTGATTGCTTATTGAGGACTTAAAAGTGCACTATCAGATGAAGTGTTTACTCGTTCTGAAAAGGAATCAGTTCTGGGAAGGGAACCCCCTTCATGGTCATCAAATCCCATAGCCTTAAACTGCGGCAAGTGGAAGACGTGTTTAATAAAATATCACACTCTGCCTTTATTAAGGGAACTTGATTTCTGAGGTATTTTTCTATATGCAAGTGTTCACCTGACACTACCCAGGGTGCTGCCAATTAGGTTTTTGCCTTATTATATGTAATTAAACTACACATATACCACAAGACAAGACAGGTTCTAGCATGCACGGATAGGGATATTGTTGTTTTGATTGATTTTCGTCCCCTTCTACCAAAAACTTGTGGTTTGGGGGAGCTTTTTTTTTTCTCAAGTATCTTTATTAGCATTGCAACCAAGAAACTCCCTTCTCTACACTGTGAACAATTTAGGGGTGGAAAATATGTACATAGATATGTATATACGAATACATGTACATACATGTATAGATATGTGTACATGTATGCATGTAGACATGTATACATTTGCAAATGTAGATGTGTAGACATGTATGTATATATGCATATATGGATATAAACACTCAATTTACATAGTAATGGCATTTCTTTTAAAATGTAGAATATATTCAAATTTAAAATGTTCAAAGACATCTTGAGTTCATATAGAAAAGTGAGAAGGGGTTTTGCTAGTGATAATGAAGAGGTTTCATCTAAATTTATGCCAAAGGAAAACTGGTGTCATTTCCAAAACATAAAAATCCTCAGTTTGTACCTCTGGCACCTGCTCCTTAGGTATCAGGGGTCCAGCCAGCTTTGCTCTCATGCAACATACACACTCTTAGAAAACACTCCCACCGTGCAAAATGGTGTAGTTAAAATCGGTTTTGCTTAGGGAGTATTTCCGAGGTGGAATGCTTACCTTGCATGTGAGGACTTCTCAAAAGGGGAAAATTTGGGGCTTGATATAGAAAAATGAGATTAAAGGCACAGTAATGAAATCCTCAAACATATCTGTTTTCCCTCTGAGACAGGTTCTGTGGAGCACATTTTTAAAAATCAAAAAGCAAAGCAAAAACAACAACAAATAAAAGCTACATTAGATAGTTCTGTATCACTATTACAAGTACCAGAGATGATCAACATACAAAGAAAAAAAAAACCGCTTGTGTCTGCTCACTTTGGAGGCTTCTGTGGATGATGAGTTAGTCGCCCCTGCTGCTATGGACCCATGGTGAAGAAATACAGCAGAAATACACTGCAGAACTAGTCCCTCGCGGAAAGGCCAATGAGGAAAAGAAATTGAAGAAGGGATGCACCCAGAGACTTAATGAGTTCCCTGGGGGCTTTTTTTCTAGAAGGTACCATGTCTTCCCATTGGAATCACCTTCAGGAACAAGCTTTCATCATACAATCCTTTCAGAAATGTTTAAGATCAAGATGATGGGAAACCTATTTCATCTAAGTTGAGTTTTTGATCCAATCGGTAGTGTTTATTTATTTGGTTTTCTTCATTTAACCTCTGTGTCAAGACGCCAGGTTTCCCTCTACCTCTCCTCTCTTCACTGAGAATATAGCTCAGCATCTGAAGGACTTTCTAGCTTTAAAAACACTATTTGATGCTTTGGATAAGATTTCTTTAAATTGATTAGGAGCTATTTTACGTTTTTAATATAAAATTTCACAAATGCAAAGGAATCATAAAATATAATCCTACAGGATAATTAATATAGTGAGCCCAGTGTGTGAAGAGTGAACTGGCTGTGTGATGTGGCTTTATGACTTCTTCATACATATATTCACCAGACTGCATTTTTATTCATCATCTTAATGTTCCCTGTGGATGCAATTTTGTAATGAGCAAGCTCAAAATTTACTCATGTTGACAGTTTTGTAACCTGCTACTAATTGTCATGAAATAAATTCGCAGGTTGAAAACTGTTGTTACGGTGGAAATGACTGAACCGTCCATCAGGTTATAAGATAACACCAAATATATGTTAAATGCCCTCCTTAAGAGGTCAGCCAAAGTCAAAAGGTGTCACAAACCTTCCTACTACTGGCTGGAAAATATCTTTTACTGTGTGTTTGGCCCGTTGATCTAATCTTTTTGCTTAATATTCAAAATACCTAATTGCCTCGCTTTCAGTCAAGCCTATACCTAACAAATTCTTTGAAAGCATAGAAAAAGAAGAATTTAATGAATTTTTTTATTAATTACACTTTATTCATTTTGTATCCCCCCATAAGCCCCTCCCTCCTCCCCTCCCGAGCCCACCCTTCCTCCCCTTTCTGCATGCACGCCCCTCCCCAAGTCCACTGATAGGGGAGGTCTTCTTCTCCTTCTTTCTGATCTTATATTATCAGTTCTCATCAGAAGTGGCTGCATTGTCATCTTCTGTGGCCTGGTAAGGCTGCTCCCCACTCAGGGGGAGGTGATCAAAGAGCAGGCCAATCAGATTATGTCAGAGGCAGTCCCTCTTCCCATTACTATGTAACCCACTTGGACACTGAACTGCCATGGGCTACATCTGTTCAGGGGTTCTAGGTTATTTCTATGAATAGTCCTTGGTTAGAGTATGAGTCTCTGGGAAGTTCCCTGTGTTCAAATTTTCTTGTTCTGTTGCTCTCCTTGTGGAGTTCCTGTCCTCTCCAGCTCTTGCTATTTCCCACTTCTTACATAAAATTCCATTCACTCTGCCTGAAAGTTGGCCCTCAGGCTCAGCATCTGCTTTGATAGTCTGCAGGGCAGAGGCTTTCAGAGGACCTTTGTGGCAGGTTCCTAGGTTGTTTCCTGTTTTCTCCTCTGGCTTTCAGAGGCCCTCTGTAGCAGGTTCCTAGGTTGTTTCCTGTTTTCTTCTTCTGATGTCCATCCTCTTTGCCTTTCAGGATGGGGATTGAGCGTTTTAGTTAGGGTCTTCTCTTTTGCTTAGTTTGTTTAGATGTACCGATTTTAGTGGGTTTATCCTATGTTATATGTTTATATGAGTGAGTACATACCGTGTGTGTCTTTTTGCTTCTGGGACAACTCACTCAGGATGATCCTTTCCAGGTCTCACCATTTACCTGCAAATTTCATGTTTTCCTAAAAAATGGGGAACAGAGCTAAACAGAGAACTCTCTGTAGAAGAATATCAAATGGCAGAGAAGCATTTAAAGAAATGCTCAACCTCATTAGCCATTAGGGAAATGCAAATCAAAACAACCCTGAGATTTCACCTTATACCCATCATAATGGCCAAGATCAAAAACTCAAGTGACAACACATGCTGAAGAGCTTGTGGAGAAGGGGGAATCCTTCTCCACTGCTGGTGGGATTGTAAACTTGTACAATCACTCTGGAAAGCAATCTGGTGCTTTCTCAGACAACTAGGAATAGCGCTTCCTCAAGATCCAGCCATACCACTCCTAGGCATATATCCAAAAGAGGCTCAAGTACACAAAAAGGACATTTGCTCAACCATGTTTGTAGCAGCTTTATTTGTAATAGCCAGAAGCTGGAAACAGCCCAGATGCCCCTCAACTGAAGAATGGATGCAGAAATTGTGGTACATCTACACAATGGAGTATTACTCAGCAATGAATGTAATGATTTTTAAAGACCAGGAAAACCTAAGTAGCACATGGGATGTGTCTGAGAGGAGCTCTCCAGGTGCCTGGACACTGAGGAGACTTTTAAACATGAGTTCTGGAGGCTGTGCTCACAGGCCAGCAGAGTGAATGAGTCCTTCTTGCTTCTTTGGTATGTGTTTCGCTGTGTGATGAGTTTTACTAATTAAAGTAAAATGGTCTTTTAGTCATGAATACAATCATTATTCCATAGCACCACTGACTCCACTTAAAGCTTCTCTCGAAACACATGCTGCAACTTAACCAAGTGACCAAGAACAACCTTGGCAAATGTGCACCAATAGGTAAATAACTAGACCTTTCCCTCTAAAGTTAGCTTGTGACAGGATAAGAGTCCTCTGCTATACAAATACAGGCACCTTCACTCTATCTCCAACCGTGCAAGATGAACATTCTCCTCAGAGGCACAGGCTACCACAGGCTCATCCTGAAGGAACATTTGTTTCACCGAGGACAACTTGAGAACATTGTAGATATCTGTGGGTTTCCTTAAAGGGAGATATCCTGGTTAATTTGGATGAATCTTTCAGTGTATGTGTAGCTTCTGGTTTGTTTCTACTCTGCTCTCCAGTCATTTTATTTTTGTCTTCATTTGCTTTTGAGTGTATTATAATAAATGGGTAAACACCAGAACTATCTTTATTTCACCTGATTTGTGATTTGATTAGGAAATGAACTGCCCACCCTTCTTAGAAATGATAGGCTTTGAACTTCAATTATTTTCTGATATTAGAAAAATATACTATGCCTATCTGATCACTGTAAAGCCAGGCTTGGGAAGCGTTGGTCTGGTGCTACGTATTAAAATACTAAATACTGGCCCCCAAGATCTGGTTGCTATCCAGACAAGCACATTTCCACATACACCAAGTGATGTTGTGTAAACGTTGCTCCTCAATTTAAAGTTGGTTAATAATAATAGCTAGGATCCTGTAACTGGACAGAAGAGAAGTAGGTAGAGCTTAGGATCCTGGGCTTGGATTCAGATGGTGACCATGAGGACAGAAAGAGAAGCAAGGCAGGAAGCCAAAGAGAAGGAAGTCACCATGGGGCAGTATGGACTATGAGCACATGGCCATGAAAGCTTGTCTGATGGAGCAGAAGCAGCCTAGGCATTATGGCATTATGGGAAAATAGCAAAATAGCTTAGAGGGTTAACATCTGCCCAGTTATGGTACTTTAGAGCTTTTATAAGTCTAAAACGTCTCTGTCTCAATTATCTGGGAACTAATCTGGATTAGAGAAGCCATCTAGCATCTAATATCTAGTTCCACAACACAGGATGCTTGGTTGAGACTTTATTCTTGAGTGACAGTTTATCTGTGAAGATTTGCAGCAGGGGAATGGCACCCTTTGCACACTTTTAGAAGGATTGGTTGAAAGTACAGACTAAAGGCCCTCAAATAAAGCAATGAGATAACACATTTCAACCTGTGAGCACCAGGAGCTTCTCAACAGTGCAAAGAATAAACTTCGGCTGATATAACCATCTGTTTATGAATAATCACTTTAGGGGAAATTAATCAATACTCTTTAATAAGTGCCTAACATATACCAAAAATATTTTGTCCTCTGCAGCATTGTGACTTTAAATCATCACTCTCATAAATTTAATCTCATTTGTTCATATTTTTCCTGGTTCAAAGGTATGACTGGGCATGAAGTTTAATCCACTTGCCAAAAGTTATATGGTTAGAATGCAACCAATTTTATGCCAGTTCTCAGTGTGTTTAGCAAACAGGGCTTGAATTTTGGAAGAACACAAATAGAGATAGGCTTTTGTAAAGTTCCTGTTTTGATTCACAAATTAGTACAATTATTTGTGGGTACTGTTCAAAGAGTTAAAGATATATGTTGTAAACTATAGTAAAAGAAGGGGAGATAAGGGGTTGGAGGGGGAAAGGGAGGAAAAAGAAGATGAAAGAAAGTGGAGGGGAGAAGAAGGTAAGGGAGAAGGAAGAGGAGGAGGAAGAAGAAGAAGAAGAGGGAGAGAGGAGGAGGGGAGAAGGAAGAGGAGGGGGAGAGGAAGAAGAGAAGAGAAGAGGAAGAGGAAAAGGAAAGGAGGAGGAGGAACTCAGGGCTCTGTGGTTAAAATCACTAGCTCCTCTTCTTGAGGATTTGGGTTTGAGTCCCAGCACACACATGGCAATTCTCAACTGTCCATTTCCAGGGATTCAAAGCCTTCCTCTGGCCTCTGAGGACACCATACATAATTGTAGTTCACAGACATGCATGTAGGAAAAACACTCACACACATAAGAAAACCTTTTTTGTTTAAAGAATAAAACTCCAAAAGTAAAAGTGTCAAGGGAAAAAATTATCCTGTCAAGGAAAAAAATTATCCAATACTAGGAGCTATTTGTCAACCCTAAAGAGGCCAGAAAAAAATGAAAAATATTAAGGGAAGAATAGATGAGACTCTATGCATACAAGCAACAAGATAACAAAATCAAAGAGAACTACGGCAGCAGGAGACAGGCAGAAACTTGTCACATAACTAGAATGTCACTTTGAAATTGGAGCTCTTGAGCCCCAGCTCCCTCTATCCTTCCTCCCACTCTTCCACAGAACTTCCCTGTTCTCTGACTGTGGATCTCTGTATCTGTTTCCATCGCTGCTGGATGAAGCCTCTCAGAAGACAGTTGTGCTAGGTATAGCAGAGTATTATTAACAGTGACAGGGGTTGGCTCTCCCCCATGTGGTGGGTCCCAAGTTAGACCAGTCACTGGTTTGCCATTCCCTCAATCTCTGCTCCATCTTTACACCTACACTTCTTGTAGGCAGGACAAATTTGGGGTCTAAGGTTTTATGGCTGGTCTAGGGTCCCCCTCCCTCCACCAGAAGTCCCACCTGGTTACAGGAGGTGGCCACTTCAGCCTCCTTAACCCCCACTGCTAGAAATCTCAGCTAGGGTCACCCCAAAGACTCCCAGGAGCCTTCCTTATCTCAGAGACTCGCCCCCCCAACACACACATGGATTTCCAGTCTCTCTCCTGGTCCTCCCCATTACCTCCTACCCTTGCTCACAAGAAGACCCACAGAGTCAACCAACCTGGGCCCATGAGAGCTGACAGAGACTGAACCACCAACCAAAGAGCAGTCATGGACTGAACCTAGACCCCCTACACATATGTAGCATATGTGCAGCATGTGGGTCCCCTAACAATGACTGTGGGGTGACCCTGTTGCCTGTCACTGCCTTGTCAGGCCCCAGTGGGAGAGGATACATTTAGCCCTGATGTGACTTGAGGTTCCTGGGTGGGTTGATACCCTCCTTTTCTCTGAGAAAAAGGAGAGGGGGAATAGGGAAATGTGAGGGCGGGACTAGGAGGAGAAGAGGAAGAAAGCTGGGATCAGGCTATAAAGAGATTAAATTAATAAATAAATGAAAAAAAAGAAATTGGAACTCAGTGATTTCAAAATTCAAATATCTAATAAACCCAATTTAAAAAAACTGATATTGTAAAAAAAAAATTGTTAGATGCAAGGTTATTTTAAGAGAGAGTGAAATGAAAAAACTAAAATTGGAAATGAGACCCCGAATATAGAAGCATTTTATTTTGTTTAAATGCATAAACATTCCTGAGCACATCTTCACACAGTATAGCTTAACTGTTCTTAATGAAACCATTTTTATAAGAAAACATAAAGCAGTGGACAATTTATACAACCTAGTTTTATTACAGTTAAATCATTAAATACATAAAAGGATTTTGCACTTGTTTAATAAGAAATTCAGACTTTCATAGAGACAAAGTCTAGTTGACATTTAGTTTCTCATGATTTGTTTTATAAACAGTAAGAGATAATTATATTTCAAAGAATAGTTTAGTACCCAAGTACATTTTAAACCCTTTGGGTTTAATAACATTAAAAATTTTATGCCTTGTGAATAGAATCTATCCACATATCTTATAATAATTAAATGATCACAGTCACATGAGTTTTTTGCATTTGTTGGATGGAGTATTGTCAGTTTTTCTAAAAAGCTTTATATTGCTCAACTGAAGTGATAAATCAGAGAATTAACAATTTTTCTACTGTCTAGTTTGTATTAAGTTTTGTGATTGGACAAATAGACTTGATTAAATATAGCACACATTTAACATGGCCAATCTCTGCAAAACCTTGTAGGCCTTTCTTTGTAGTACCCCTTCCTCCCAGGCTCAAGCAGTGCACCTTCTGGAAGAAGAGTCTTGCAATCAGACAAGGTGGTTGGCTCCTAATCAAAAGGTCAAGGAAAGGTTAAAGGAATATTACAGTTTTGATGGCTTACTAGATGAAAAGGGTTCTAGTTTCTGTGATTTGTCTTAGGGATGAGGAATGATGATATCTGTAACTCACTTTAGGGGAAAGTTGGGCATGAGAGGAGAGGGAATGGAGGGTGAAGACCTAAGTGTTGAGGCTGCTTCTTTGGTTTCCAGCCCAAATTTTTTAGCATCACAAACTGCCATACCTGGAACATTGTTTTCTGAGTCCAACAAGTTCATATCCAGGATAAACCTTGAAACTTTAATGATACATTCCCAAGACCACAGATCAAGACATTAAAAGTGGGACTTGGCCTTGGGTTGGATTGTGGGGTATTCAGGAGTCCTCAGGAGCTCTAATTTGTGTCTCAGATGCTGGAGACTATGTTTTCTGTTCCTTGGTTTACTTCTGGAGCCCATTCCCTCCCCAAGTGAGCAGCTAGAACTGTTTTCCTGTGATGAACAAGCAAGGTACTGTTTAACACATAAATAAAATAAACTTTCAACAATTAACACTCAGAATCAGTAAAGGATGTCACTAATTATTTATCGGTCAAAGCTGCAGGCCCAACATGCAGTAGAGGAAGCTATCCATATGGACAAATGTCCAGAGTAATGCCTCTCCCCCTTCTTAATGCTATGTCTCTTTATTACAGTTTCTCATGTTGTGATGAATCTCAGCGATAAAACTATTCTGTTGATAACTCATAACTGTAATGTTGCTACTGTTATGAATCATAATTTAAATATCTGTGTTTTCCAAAGGTTTTAGGTGACTCCTGTGAAAGGACTGTTTCATCCCCAAACAGGTCATGACCCACAGGTTGAAAACCAGTGGTCTAGAGCATGTCATGGTGTCTGGAGCTGCTGAAAGTGTCTGAAGAAGTTGAGTCTCCTGGGGTTATCATGCTGTAGTGATAACTGACTGTGTGAGGCAATACAGCTAAGAGAGGTGAACCTGTGACGCAATCAGCCTCAAACCTAAAGCCATAGGAATTTTGAAGATAAAACACACACACACACACACACACACACACACACACACACACACAGTAAAGAAAGCTCAAGAGACTCTGTCACTGGAAAGTGTATTATTAGGTAGAGAAGTGAGCAGCAACAGTGCCTAACTAAGAATGGGGAAACATTGAGCCTATCCATGAAAGGACACTGCTGACTTTGATTTGGGCTTAGGGTGTTAGTAAATCCGGGGGAAGGCTTTGAGATGGAGGTGTAAGTCAGTGGCAGAATGCTTGCTTCACATTCATGAGTAAAACAAAAGTCTTGAATATGAACAAAAATAATTTAACTCAAAAGACAATGAAGAGACATTTTTATTGAGAGAGTTGCAAGTGAACATATATGTATTAAAGAGAGAGTTTTAGTAACAGGATTTAGAATAAGATTAGGAAAATGACTTCAGAGTGTATATTTTAATTACCTAAATGGAAACCATGAAGTTATTATATATAGCACCAAAAAAAATATTTTTTAAAAAAAAAAAGCATAGCTAGTTAGAATCTGTCTACCATATACCTATAATGTTTCTCCACGATGTCAAGCTTTAGTGACTGAGAGAAAGGTTAATTCTCTATAGAGAATTCTCTGTAGAGACTTAAAACCATAGATTGGTAGCTGGTTCTCTAAGAGATGTGTAGTTATACACAGTAGATTTCTGTCATCCACAGGGAAACATTCCCAAGACACCCAGGGGATGCCTGAAGCCAGGGAAAGTATTAAACTGTATGTGTTCTATGCTTGGCCCTATACATGCATAGTGGGTGTTTTGGTTATGCTAGGCAGATATGTGTTTGTTGTAATCCCAAGTATGGGATGTGGGAATGCTTTATCCATAGCTGATAATAGTCTTGTGAGAGTTGCATGATCTTTGTGTGATCTTTGTGAGCTAATAAACAGCCTCTGTAGGGGGCATGGTTTTGCCAGTTGAAAAACGTTGTGGTTTCAAAGAGGGTATAAATAGGAAGTTGCTGCTGCTGTAGTGGTCCTTGTTGCTGCTTTTGCTATTGCTAGATTGCTGGATTGCTAGATTGATGGTTTGATGGTTTGCTGGACTGCTGGATATCCTGACAATGAAGAGTGGAATCATCCCAAGGAACTATGTCCAAGGAGGTCTACATCCCCTGTCTTTATTAACATTCTTTCTTTCCTACTTGGGGTTGGCAAGTTTAAAGGGCAATAGAGGCTTAGGGGATGCCAAATAAAGTAGGTTTAAAAAAAATCAAAGCCTACAGGTGGTGCCCTATGTTGGGTGCCAAAATGTTAAAGTTATTTTTATAAAACTGTATTTGTTTCTCCTATTCTCTCTTAACACAGCTATTACACAAATAATTGAAGCTCTGTTATATTTAAGCTTCACAACACAATAATTCAGCAGTTATTACTTTATTCTTAACCCTCCAAGCTAATCTGTTTTCCTCTTAGCATACATCTCAGAGATACTTGTACTTTGTGACTTTTCTTGCTGAGCTTTCTCTCCTGGTCTCTCCTGGACATCTGCTCATGGCTAAATCCTCTACCTCCTCCTCTAACTCCTCCTTTCCTGACTATCAGAAAGTCCAGTCCTATTTTCTCCCCTGCTCAGTTATTTGCTGTAAGCTTATTTATCGGCATATTAGGGTACAATTGAGGAGCAGTATTTATACAACATTGCGACAGGAGGTTCTCAAAACAAGGATTGCAACCAGATATGGGGGGTACAAAAAAATCAACATTTGAATTGCACAATAACCTTATGCCTACACATGCATATCTATGATGAGCTTTATTTTATAAAGTAGGCACAGTAAAAGATTACCCAGTGATAAATTGGAGTGATTTTAACAGTATATTATAGAAAAAGTCATGCATATATATCATCTTTCTCAACATACCTAGCTAGAATGCCTCAGCCTCTTTCATGCGATGATGGAAGATGAGTCAAACCCTATATGGTGAAGTGCAGCAAGGAGAATAATGTAGACACTATCATATGGTGTTAAGATGCTGCATAGGGAATAACAGACAGTATGCACAGTCTGTTATGTCACATACTGTGACAGTCTATCTGATAACTAAGCTCCATGCTGCTTATATATAGTGAATGCCTGCACAAAGAGATAATCTGTTTACTGGATGGAACAGGGTGGAACAACATGAGATTTTATTATGCTGCCTACAACTGCACAGTTTAAACTTTCTGAATTATCTTTCTATTAGATTTTCCATCTAAGAGTTTCAGAACATGGTTGACCGTATATAATTAAAACCACAGGACACAAGTTTGCAGCCATGAAAGAACTCTTGAGTCTAACCTTGTGTTGGCAGAGCTTGGCTTGAATCAGAAAGGGCCGGTAGATGAAGACTGGAGCAGTCTTGTGGGGACACATCTCCACATTTTCTCTTAGGCAGAAGTTGAAGTGGTAACATTGTCGACTTCAGAGTTGAAGCCATCTCAAAAAGGAGCCCACCCCACAACTCCATACCACAGAGGACTCAGGAAAATAAATACTGTGCCAGGCTGATAGATGGGGATAATGAAAACGACACCTCAGAAAGGGGAGCCAGAGATGACACCTTGCTTGATCTATGCCCAAGTGTTTTCTGCAGGCCTTGGTGCTCCTTGCCTTTTTATTCCAGCTGAGAGCAACACTGAATCATTTGCACCCTGAATAATAGCAATTAGTGGTGATTCCTTGGTTGCTGAGGACAAACAAACAAACTAAAAAGACATCACAGTTTCACAAATCAGCAGGCTGAGACACACTGGGAACGTTTTGCACACCAGTGATACGAGCAAATTAAATGTAATTTAAAAATAATTATGAGAAGAGTTCCACTTGGGCTACATCTTTGTTATAAAGACCCTGTATCATTTGCTTTGATTGTAGCTTAAGTAAAAACACCCAAGGCAAGTTAGCAATAATTTTTAATCAAATTAACTTGTAGATATCTACAATCATCAAATGCATTTCCAGCCAAAGGTGCCTAAAGGAAAGGTTTAAATAATTAAGTTTAAATTGTTAAGGAAGTTTCAAGGAACTTAAAAATTAATTAAATGTTTGAATTGCACATCTACTATAAGCAGTATAGTTTTTATTAATGAAAAACACTTGCAATCCAATTAAAAGTTGAAAGCCCCACCCCAACCCCTTTCTTTTCTGAGTCAGGTCTTACTAAATTGCCTAGAAAGACCCTGAATTTGCCATGTTCTTGCTTCAGCCTGGTAAATAAGTAGTGGGATTAGAACCTACACCACTTAGCCCAATTATATTTGAAATATTTTTAGTAGGGAAAATGACCTTTCTAAAATTTCAGCCATAGATTTGCTTATCTCAGTAATAGAAACTGTACCAAAAACACACAGGCCATTGAATTATAACATTACTAAATATTTTTAATAAAGCTGAAATTCCCTTCTCAAGTATTTCTGAATTTTTTTTCTCTCATTCTGAATAAAGGCAAATTACTCTGAGATTTTGTATATCCAAAAGTAACCCTTTGTCTGTAGATTACAGGCGATACTATACAGTTTATTTCTGCAGATCATCTGCTGCTATCCCACCCTTGATTAATCATTTTAATCAGAAACAAACTAGCACTTTCATCTAAAACCTTCTATGGTAATTAATACATGTGCCAATTTGTGTTTCTAATATTCACCTAGGTTTACCAAGCTGCAAGATAGGAGAGCCGGGATTTGGGTGAGGTTCTCTGTAGCTCCAGAGTTCTTCAGATAATAGTAATGTTCTCGATGTTCAGAGAAGAGCTGACCCCGGGGCACCCTGCCCTAACACAGCTCCAACACAGGGTAGAAAGATTGTAACATCCAGAACATGATTAGTCTGCCTTGAGACTGCGTCTCCTAGAAATGACATTGAAGGCTCACCCATATGGCTGCCGAAACAAGACCAAGTCTTTTTCTGAAAACACTATCAGACATGCCAACATGGAAGAGGAAATTTTCAAGGAATCTGAGCCTTAGTCTTCGGGCAACTGATGACTGCTAAAAGAGGAGCAATTAGGTTTTCCCACAGATGAGCCCTCTAATTGCTTATTTAGTACCAAGAAGTCAAACCAGAAATCATGTGTGTATAAGCAACACTAAATGGGCCCAGCATATTTTATACATATGTATACATGAGTGTATGTGTGTAATAAATAAACAAAAAGCCATAAATTTGAGAGGGAATGAGGGAGTGGGGCGTGAGAGTGGTTGTAGGGAGGAAAAGGGAGGCAGACAATGATGTAAATATATTTTAATTGAAATTTAAAAATTAAGAAAAAAAGAATCACTGATGACAATGTCTAAACGAATTGAAAAGAGGTGGATGTCCAATTTGCTACTGGAGTTTTGTAGCGGAGTTGCAAGTATTTCCATTTATTACCATATTTGCTTTCCTATGATGGCATAATTTTCCTACAAATATGTCATTTCAGAACAGAAACAAAAAAAAAAGAAAGATCATTGCAGAAGCTACAGAGGAAGAAGGCCATTGCTACGTCCTTCAAACTTTTTCCCCAATTCCACATCAGAGCGGGTCTGAACTCGGAAAATTCATGGACTGCAGGTAGACTGAAAGGCAGCTCTGCCCCCCGCCACCTCCATGCCCTCCCTCTGTTTCTCTGAACACTTTCATTGCACTGTGTGATGAACAGACATGCTTCTCTGTTTCCAAATTAGGCACTAAAGAATTTGGGTTTATTTAATCACAGTTGGAGAGCACACTCAAAATACGTTTTATCAGGAAAGTAATGAGATATTTCAGAAGTATCCATCAGGCAATCGGGTGTGGACTCAATTTTAAGCCACCTCGCTCAAATTAGAGTTACTAATTCAAGAGAGGATTTGAAGCTTGACTCAGGTAAGGGACAGAGTAAGGACAGTAAGGAAATCAACCCTGGGCACAGAATTGGCATGGATTGACAACTGACTGGATTTCTGATTAGCCTCCTGCTTATTCAACTTTGCGTCATTCTGTATTCCAGAGACTCCGGTCTCCACAGCTGCATAACTTCTAACCGATTTTAGCAGAGGCTGTTCCAACACTTTAACACACCACATGTGGTCTTTGCAGTTTTCTGATGCGTGAGAAATGGGAATTTTGGTCTCATCTTGTCATCATTCTCCACGCACACACCCCCATCTCTCTTTGCTCTTTTTCCTGGGGGACAAGGCCATTTCCAGTAACTCTTTGCATTTCTGTCTCCATTCAACCTGCCAAAGAGTTTTCTGCTGGGGGCGGGGGCAGCTCCATTACTCTCCTTTCTCCTCTCTGTGGATCTGACTCACACTGGGATGTTGCCATTCTGCCCCTCTTTACTGTAGCTGAGCAAACATTTGGCTTTGGATCTGGAGCACTGCTTTAAACTAAAGACAAACACTCCCTTCTTTGTGGAGTGTTGTTGAATACTTATTAAATTCTGGAGGATCATTCTATGATCTTGTGGTTTATTTAAACAAGCCTTAATCACAGTAACGGAGCAGGTGCAACTTAACTCATTTTCTAACCTTGTCTGGCCATCTCCCAGTTGCACTCCCCAAGTTATTTGCCTCAGAACAGCAAAAGAGTGGAAAAACAGCAAAGAGCAACTTCTTATGCTATTTAAAATTCTGTGTGTAGGAAACGTTTAATGTTGCAATTTATGGGCTATGAACTAGAAATTTCATCAATTGATACCACCCAGCTTATGAGAAAGCAGTGGGAAGTGTATTCAACACAAATATATTGATGTAAGTAAAATAAAATATTCCATTATACTTAATAATAAAATATATACTGTTATTAATGTAATTAGTCACGATATTTTTAATGACAGAAACAAATGCTGAGCGGTGTATCACTGAACCATTTTGTCGTTATGTGAACATTATGGTTTCTTCCTGCAAGGTGGCTCAAATATCACTATGCAATAGAATCTTATTGAACTATCATATATGTGGTCCATTATTGACCACAATGTTACATATATTGTTATATGTGTACCAATACTAACATGTAACCTAATTAACATAATTATCCTGATACTACAGTTTTAGATATCCAACATCCTCCAAAGACCCATTGAAGACTTGGTACACAGAGTGGTCCTGTTGGAAAGCAGTAAAACGTTTAGGAGAGAGGGCCTGCTGTGGGTCTCTGAGGAAATATCTCAGAGAAGACCATGGTACTTTAAGTTCATTCTCTACGAAGTTACTTCCTAGCCATACATTCCCTGCCATTGCTAATTGTCATTCCCAGCAGAGGACCAGAGAGCAACATGTCCACTCAGTGACATATTGGAGTATAGAAAACTGCGAGCCAGAATGAACCTTTTCTTCTTGTAGGTTAATCATAAGCATTTTGTTATAACAACAGCATGCATACTACCAGGGTTAATGTAGTACAAACTTTGCAATTTCTATTATTTAAATTTTTCATATTAATGTCACCTTTCCTACCCTATTTTCATTTCTAAAGTTGATATTGAATGGTGCTAATTTGTAAATTTTTCTTTCTTAATTTGTGTGTCTCTCTGTGTGTCTGTCACGTGAGTGCACACACGTGTACTATGGTGCCTATGTGGAGATGAAAGGACAAATCTTAGTTGCTGATTCTCACTTGCCACATTATCAGATCTGGAGATATTGTTCAGGTCACCAGGCTACATGCATGTCTGCCCTCTGAGCCATCTTCTCTGGCCCTCATCCTATTTTTGTACATGAAGCTGAAAGGGGGAGGGGGTGTTGCAGCTACAAAATAAACGGTCTCAAGCAATTCAGATTTAGAGTTTGTGGAATGCCCAGTAAGCTGCTGAGCTGAGGGTTTAATATGCCTTGTCCCCTGGGGCCATGTGCTCTCTATAAATCTAATTTATGATTCCCCTCTCACAAACCTGTTGGATACCCAATATTACCCACTTCCCAAAGTGAGACCACTTAGAAAATGTAGACAGAGATCACACCTTGTGAATGAAAAACCCATGCTCTTAACCAAGTGTGTGTCTTTATTCATTTCCGCAGTCATTTTTTAGTTCAAAGGACAAAATACATTCTATAATATAACACTCAGAAGTAGGTTAAATAGAGATAGTTTTTTACTGGGTGTAAATGGCCCTTTTCTGTAGTAATAAACCGTTTTAAAGCTTCTGATATATTACAGGAAGATTTTTATTGAAGAAAGTATTAAGTGGTCACTGATTCATGGAGAAATAACTCTTAGATAAAAACAAGGGTTTAGGAAAGATGTATTTATCTCCTTATGGCATCAACCCTCATGCACACTTTAGCTTTGGAGCATGATAATCAGGCTTCTTGGATTTACCAAAGACTTTAAAATAAATAGCAATGCCAAAGGCAGGCAGCAGGGGAGGGAGAATAAGTCAATGACTTTTGTCTTCAGTACCAACAGACTTGTTTGCAATCAATTACGCTGCAGCTTGTATAGTATATAATACCATCTTCAATGGTTCAATGAACCATAAAAGCCATCAACCCTGTTGAGAGCTGATAGAAATTGGAAGAGATTTTCTTTCTAACAGCTCTTGGCTAACACAGCTGCAAAAATAGCAATTAGTAATGCATTAAGGAAAAACCCAGCATTTGTCACTGTACTCTTCCACATTTGCTAACTTTTCCACTTGAGGGTTTACCCGAATGACCAAGAAGCCAGTAACACCTAAAAGACACAAAACCTGGGATGAAAATATTTTCAGCCACTCTGCTTTGTTAAATCCCAAGATTTGAGCTGAGCATGCTGGAGCACACCTGTAATCCCAGGACTCTGGGAGGCAGAGGCAGGTAGATCTCTCTGAGTTAGAGGACAAAGTGAGGCCAGGACAGCCACAGCTACACAGAGAAACCCTATCTTGAAAATCAAAAAACAAACAAACAAAAAAAAAACCCAAGGTTGAGGAAATGGGTTTTATTTTTTTTTTATATTTACATCTAGAAGGGTTGTGTTAAATGATTACTAAAAAAGAGAATGGGATTATACAAATTAAATACATGGGAGAATTCCTGTCAATAAATAAACATTTTCATAGATTTATTTCAGTAGGTCAGGAACCGGGGTTGCGCCACTCTTTAGAATAGGGCTGATTTCCAAAGATTCCGTGTGTTGAAGGCTTGTTCTCCATCAACTGTATTGAGAAAGTAAAATATTAAAACTGGGACCTAGTGAGTGGTGGTCAGGACATGGATGTGCTGCCCTGGGTAGAGATTCAGGTAGCTGTTATGATAATTACTGTGGTAGTTATTAGTTTTTATCTAGAAATGTGAATTCTATACAAGTGTTCCTGATCTGGTGGGTGGCTTCCTGTCTGGCTGTGCAAGTCTCTGCATGGTCTCACTGTGATGACATCATTATGACCTACCTAAAGAGGGCCTCATTAGAAACCACATGGGTGGTACTTCTCAATCTAGGTCTTTCTGTCTCTATAACTGCTAGCTAAATAAACCCCTCTGCTATGCAAGCACCCCAGTCTCTGGTATTTTGTTATAGCAATGGAAAAAAAATAACTACTACTCTTAGCATGATTGGGGTGTTTACTTGGGCAAATTTGAAACATTTGATGCCACATATTCACCTTATTACAGAGAGGCCAAGGACCTTTCTTGGCAAAAAAAATCTTCATTTTACTTCAAAATATTCTAGCTTGACTTTGTAAGAGTTTGACTTAAAGCCTGGGTAAGGAAGGTGTTTGTCATCTAACCCACAAGAAGAGGGGACTGGAAAACATTATCTCTTTTTAATGGTTCTCCTTACCCCTCCCATGTTGGGTGCTACTTAAAGAATAAATGAAAATGTATTGTGTATACAGTCACTACTGTTTGAACAGATAAACCTCACACTATAGTTTGAATGAAACTGAAAAGGTACAAATGTGCCCCTAATTCATAAAAAAATTAACTTTATTTTGATATCATATATCGATCTTTTGTTACCACCCATTGCCCTTCATATCATATAAATGACTGGTTGGCTTACAGAGGGAACTGAGAAGACCATTAGGTAACATAATTCAGGCAGAAAATCTACAGCTCAGAAATAAAATTATGACAGTATCTTGCATAAGGGTAGCTAAGAGAAAATTGCTGGCCAGAGAGCAAGTCTGACCTGTGGCCTAGCCTGCTGTATGTGTTATTGATGGCATGATGCCTTTAGCCTCTGGAAGGGCATAATTATTATTCAGCCTTTACTTAGCACACTCATCTTTTATTGGGTTTAAAAGGTCAATTGTGATCTCAGATTTTTCTTTGTTCTCTCTTATCTTGAGCCACTGAAGATGTTTCCTTAGCTTGTTTTACTCTGAAATTTTCATTCTCTGAAAAATACTCTGAGCACAGATGATTGTTACTGAGCATAAGTGATTCTTTACAAACACAAGGCTTTTGTGGTCTGCTGATTTATATGATGGACGGTTAATGCACAAGTATTTATCCGCCTTAAGACCTCGTTGCCATGCTCCACTGTTCACACCAGCCTGTTCAGAGTGCTGTGGAAAGCAGCACGGAGGAAGAGGTAGTGTGTTCACTTCAGGTTTGATTTTCTATCAGAGCCAAAATAATTTGTCCCTGAGATACAGATTAGTAAGCGAACCCTAATCAATTGGCATCTAATAATCTTAATGTGGTCGTAGCTGTAGAGATATTGGTTCATGTTTCTCTTTGTTACCCAGTCACTAAATCAAAGGAGACTACACTGGAAAGAGTTTTTAAATTCTTGGCAAAAGTGACAGGAATCTGGTATCAACATTATGACTTCCCATCACTGAGAAGATTCAGTGTCTTATGTGCACAACCTAGTATGTGGCCACTTCTCTTTCATTTCTACCAGACTTCCCCATCTCTCCATAAACCAGTGGCTGGCCCATTTGGACTTCACTCCAGCTCCAAGCTATGAATGCTGCCACTTCTGAATCTGAGCCGGACAAATCTGCTGTGGTCAGGACGAGTGCTCCTCAAATGCCATGTGTTCAAAGATTAACCTGTATTGTGTGGGGAGTGAGGGAAACCTTGTAAAGATGATGTCCTGTAGAGATGGTGCCAACAGTTATACCACGGTCGGCACACCCTGGAAAGGACATTAGAGCCTTTCCTGTCTCATTCTTCCTTTCTGGCCACCATGACATGAATGAATTTCCTATGCTGTATAGTATCATTGTGGTAAAGTGCCATGACAGAACCAAAAAGCAATGTGGCCATACAACTAGAGATGGATACCTTTGGAACTATGAGCTAAGTTAGATCTTTACTTTTGTAAGTGTTTCGTTATAGTAAAGGAGACTTGACTACACATCTGTTAATTCCAACAGATCTAGTTACCTCCAGCAGTGAGATGTTGGCAGTCCTTAAGTGGGATACATCACACCTGAGACCACAGTCTGCTTGGGTGTCATAGAAGACTTCTGAGTGTGTCGCCATGACCCCCTCTGGGCTCTGCCACCTTTAAGACAGAAAGTCATCCACAGGGCAGAGATTATCATCTAGTGTCAGATGTAACTGAGTGCTGTCTGTGTCAAGAGGGAAATGTCTTCACATTCACGCTACACAGTGTTTAGACGTGAACTAACACCAAGACCCTTTCCTCTGCTCATTCATCACCCTTTAGACCATTAGATGCGATCCTTTGTCATCTCTTTGTTCTCATTCTAGTCCCTGGATTTCTAAGTCCATCTTTGTTTTCCTCAGCCCTTCATCATTTCTTTCTGTTCCATGCTACTTCATTCTACCTCACACTGTCATACCCTTAAGTCCATTCTTTCATAACCTTCCCTTAATGGCTGCCTAGGACTCTGACTTGGCCATTTCTTCAACACAGCGCCACTCTTCAACAGGCATTTCATTTTTCATACTTTCCACCTCCATTGCACTCTCCCCAACCCCCACCACTCCAGGAAATGCTAGGTAAGACTACATATGATCCTTGCATGCTCCCTATTACTACGTTTGCTTCCCTTTTGGTCTCCAGCTGGAGAAATCTTTACATTTTTTTGAAAAATCTTCACACATGGCTTAAAGACTTGACACCACATCTATCCCCATCATCATCCTTGATCACTTAGGATTTAATCAGGCTTATCACCTCACACTTTCTTCTAGTTACCCATTCGTATGACCATATCGCAAAACTCGCCATCCTCTGGAGCTTTCAACTTTAAGATGCTTTCATTTTCCCATTCCCTAGACATCTTTTGGTTTGTTCGTTTGTTTGTTTTTCAAGACAGGGCTTCTCTGTGTAGCCTTGGATGTCCTGGACTCACTTTGTGGACCAGGCTGGCCTTGAACTCACAGAGATCTGCCTGTGTCTGCTTCTCCAAGTGCTGGGATTACAGGTGTGTGCCACCGTGCCCAGCTCTAGATATTTTTATTCTGATACTTGACTGTCATTATATATTCAAACTGGTTAATCTTTTTTATTATATAGTAATTTTACTTAGCACTGAGTTCCATTTGGACATTTTAATACAAGTATATAATATACTTTGAATGTGTTTCCTTCCATACCCCAAATCATCTTTTCTCTTTTCTTTGTATTACTGACTTCGGTTTTCCTAGAGTGTTTTCTTTCTTTCATGTCATATGTATATACATGATTTTATGTATCTATATAAGATCCAAAAATGAGAAAAAAAATCTAATATCTGTCTTTCTGTGTCTGATTTAATTCACCTAGTAGGATAGCCTGTAGCTGTAACCACTTTACTGATAGACACCAACAGAAGCTACTTTGTTATTTTTTTCATGTATTGATTCAGCAAACACTAATTGAGTTTGAATGGATAAGTTGTTGCTCTATTTGTTGACTTTCACAGATCCTTCTTGAACGACTTTTCAAATAGGTATGATCTGTTTGTGTTTAAAACTAAAGAGATGACATGATGTGCCTGGCACCAAATCTCCTGAGCCAAGAATAGAAAACGTCTTTTTCAGGCCGGATTCAGTTGCTTCGAGTGTGGGGGACTCATCTGTGAAGGACACAGAACACAGCTGGGCCACCATGGGGAACACAGAGGATTAGAGAAGCAGATAATCTACTCAGGAAACTTTCGAGCAGGGGGTCTTGGCGGACCTATATCCAGCCTTCTGATTTCAACTGAAGCAGAACCTCCTCAAGGTCAACTCACCCCCAAGCTCGGTTAGCTCCACCCACTACACAGTCTCATGCTAATGACTAACCATAGCAGCAACTAGGCTTTTAAAACAAAATATGCTTTCCTAAGGAAACATGGCCTGTGGTACTGTCTATACCACTTGTACTTGGTTGGGTTGTATCTCCTGCACATCAGCCAAATAAGGCTGCTTCCAATCATCACGTTCCAATAGTCTTACATAGCCTTCCTGTGTAGCCAAACTAGGCCACTTGCTCTTTCCTGGAAGGCCCCACATCTCTCAACTTTACTTCTCATAACTGACTGCTCCCCTAGAGACCAAACCCTACATACCAGGTTCCTGCTTATGTGAGTTAGATCTCTGATTCAGCAAGTGAAAAGTATCTGGCTCAACTCAGCAGAGGCCTAAGGCTAAAGTCAGATCTTTTCTCTTCTGTCCACAGCACAAGGCCACCTACTTAAGGTGGAAAGTGAACTTTGCCACTGAGTGCTCTAATGCAGTTGGTGTCTCATTTCACTACAATAAAGATAGTTCCAGAAAAAACAGTGCTGTTCAACTCTCTAGAAAGAATCCATTATTTACATGCAGTGTATTTGTTTGCCAATTAGAACATCATTTATTAAAAAAAAAAAAGAACATCATTTATACAGCAGAAATGTACATATTGAGATGTGTTTTCATTAATAAGCATAACATTTGGAGACATTCTCATTTTCATCAATATGAGCTGGACATATTTACCCAGATTCCATATTTTTTTTTCACAAAGCACTTTCAAGGCAAATACATCATAATAAGAATCACCAAAGAGAGGCTTTGGGGGGCTCTTTTATTAGAATCTAGCCCTGAAAATCACTTTCAAAACATAGGTAGAGCTTTCAGTGTTTCTGGTGGAAGCATTTAGCAAAGCTTGAAAGGTATTGTGGAGCAATGTATTTCCGTGGCACTACAGTGCTTTGTGTATTTCCATTCCTATCCCAATGCCTACAAACCTGCTCTGCTTCTGGCTTCACCTGGTCAAGTGTTTCACTGTCATAACAAAGATCAACTGAGAGCCCCTTACCCAGGAGAGTAGAGCAAGGTAGCATTGTCCTGGTGAGGCTTATTTTTGTATTTTCTACACATTCTTAACACCAGCCCTGCCTGCTCTTATTTATTAACTCCACCTAGCATACTCACATTCATCTTCCAAAGCTCTGCCAAGTTCATGGCCAGCTCAGGAGTTTTACTCAGATCTGTCAGCGATGATTTCTTCATCTGCTGGATCCTGAGAGATAGATGGACCTCAGAGCAGGAACAGTATGAGTACACAGATGAATTCTAAGATGAGTGAAATCTAGTTTGCTTCTCCCCAAAACACTAAGAAAAAAGAAGTGGCATGGTGCTGTGGAGTAAGAGTCTATGATAGGAATAGTTGATAATCTGGACATTTCTAATAATCATGAAGTGAGCAACTAGCTAACATTAAGGCAGGCTTATGCTCTCTTGATTTAAAGCTTGATTATTTCAAAAATGGAAACAACAACCAAGAACAAACTGAAATCCTACTCTTAAGAGACAAACACGCACGGATAGAGGATATCTTTTCAGAAGTTGAGAGGAAAACAAAGCTATTGCAGTAAAAGGGAAAGGAATGTGAACAGAGAAGATAGCATGTATTAAATGCTGCTATGTGCCAGGACGGTTTTGTTTCCACTTCCTACCATACACTTAACATGTACTCTGGAAGTTGGTGATTTGGTCAAGGTGTCTGGCTGTCTACTCTTTGTCCAGATGCTGGCCAGCTGTGCTTCTTGTAGAGGCAAGCGCATCTGTTCTTTTCTCTACTCAACACTTAGTGACGATCCAAGCAGACAGTATCTAGAGAGACAACAAATGGACAATTTGAGTCTGTCCTAGTTGTCCCCCACCAAGGGAAAACACCACCACATTAATCTACCCCTCAGCTAGAACAAGAAATGTGACAATAACTGATAATTTTTAGCTTAGTGTAATGATAATGACCCTGACTCTGACTTTGATGTTGTTTTATAATCACAACACTATTGCTCAGCTAATGAAAACACAAATAAAAGTGACATGAAATTCTGATTCAGCATTATTATACTAAGGTACTGGAGGAATGGCTCTGTAGTTAAGAGCACTAGCTACTCTTCTAGAGCTCCTGGGTTTGATTTTCAGCACCTAGATGGCTACTCAAAACTGTCTAGGTCTCCAGTTCCAGGGGCTTGGGTGTTCTTTTCTTGCCTTTGAGGGTAACGATCACCCATGTAGCACACAGACATACATGCAGGCAAACCACACATACACACAGAATTTACAATGTTAAGTTATTATATGAAGTCCTAAGTAAAACTATGCAGCAGTTATACTGTAATGTGTGGGGTGACGGTGACTGTGACTGTGACTGTGACTGTGAAATTTTCATACAAACCAATTAATTGGGATTAACAGACACTGAAATTTGGCTATACAAATTAGTAAATACACCCTTCTGTCTTGGGGAAAGACTTAATTTAACTGCATTCAATTTTTCCCCTCTTGGGCATTTCAAAATCTCTAAAGAAAATGTTAAAAAGAAAAGAAAAAGAATCTTTTCTTATAAGGTGTTGGTAAAATTGACAAAGATTTAGAAATGGATCCAACAATCTTATTGATATGCACTTGAAAAGAATCCCTGTTATTATCTGTATTCACGTATTTTCTTAATACTCAAGTTATAGAATCAACTTCAATGTCCATCAAGTGCTAAATGTTTAAAAAAATGTAGTATATAAACATAACAGAATAGCACTCGCCCTTAAAAAGAGAATTCTGTCATTAACAGAAAACATGGATGAACTGGTTAACAACATACTATCCAGTTCAGTTATAAATTTTGAGTAAATTTTGGAATCTTCAAATGATAATTACATTAACAATGGTGCATTTTGTGCCTGAAACTGTCTAAACAAGTACAAAATTTAGAGGTGATTTGCTTGATTGTGATAATCACATCTTAATATATATCAAAACAGCAGAGTATATACATCAAATATATAAAACTTTCATTTGCAAACTATACATAAATAAGTCTGGGGAAGAACTACAGAGCAGCAGAGATGGAGACCTGTAGCAAGTGTCACAAGCTCTGATGCCCATCAAAAACACCTCCTTTGGAGGAAACACATCTATACCAATATATTCGTTCCAGACTTTGGTCCACCGGAGTGAGTCTGGAGTGGGCATTCCTGTTGCATTAAGTATCAATCTTGCAGCATCTTATTTGAAAACTTATTAGTTAACGATATAGAGAACCAGACCTGAATCTGAACTTGAATTTTGTGCTGTCCTCTGAGATAGCACTCAAGTTAGCTGTGGCAAAGATCCACCTCAGTGATGGTGTGCCCAGCTTCTCACCTACAGCCAAATGGACGATAACACTGGGCGAGAAAGTGTGGCTCAGAGGTGGGTGCCCGTGGAGTGGCATGCCATCCTGTCACGGCTGGTCGTGATTGTCAACTTGCTGGACTTAGAATGGCCTGGCAGACAAATCTAAGGAGGGCATTCCCAGAGAAGATGAACTCAAGGGAGATCTGCTCTCGAAACGAATGGCACCTTCCAAAGCGCAGCACAGAGCGCCTCCTGGAGAAAGTAGCGATAAACGCCACCAGTTCCCCCTGAGCGAGTGTCTATCCCCACAGCCACTGTTCCCTGCTGGGGCCAGAGTCCAGCTTCTTCGGCTTTTTAATCTGGGTTCAATACCAGGGACTTTCCAGGGAGCATCCAGGCCTTCAGCCCCCAGCAAGTCCTCCAAAGCTCTAGTGCGCAGGTGGCCATTGCTGAACTACCCAGACCCTATTGTGCAAGACCCAATCTGATAAAACCCCTTTATAACATATCTTCGTTCATTTTGGGCTTCTGCTCCTCTAGACAGCCTTGCTGAATATAATCAAGAACCAACATAGTTCAACACAGTGAGCTCTGCTCTTGCAGCTTCTGGGTTCTGTTTCCGGATGCTTTTGCATGTTTCAACGACAGATTGTAAAGTGCTCAAGATGAACCGCGAATAATAAAATATCACGGGGACTGGAAACTCTGACAAAATGAGAGGTCTTCTTCAATTGATAAAAGAAATTCCAAGTTCTTTTGTATCATAAGTGAAAATGTTTTACTTACAATTGAAAAAGTAGTAACTTGGCTATTTACAGCTGAATATATATATATATATATATATTCCTAATGATGCTATAATTTGTGAACACAATGTGAGAAAATTAAATTGAGCTAATTAACTTCTATTCCTTCAGAAATATTTTACAATTTGTTTTCTGTTTTATTTTGCTTTTTTGTTGTTCTTGTTGATTTTTTTTTCTTTTTTCATTATCAAAGTTTCAGTCTAAAGCCTTGCACGTGTTGGGCAAGAGCTCCTGATGTTTTCAAACAGTCTCCTTCCCTGAGGCTAGCTTTGAATTCTCAGTCTCCTTGCCTCAGCCTTCTGAGCATGGGGTTACAGATGAGCTCCTCCACACACCCCAAAATGAGAGTTTATTTTTCCAGTGTTGGGATTAAACCCAGGTCCTTGCACATGCTAGTCAAACGCTCTACCTGGGAGACACATTCCTAGCTCCAATTAATTTTTTTCTGATGAAAATATTTAAATTTCATTGTCAATATTATTGAACTTTACAATGTTCTATCATTAATTATATTCAATCCTGTGCAATAAAATCTCATGCACAAGAAAACTCATTCCTTCTAGGAGTTTTGTACTTACTGACCATCATCGCCCCTTTCCCCCAAACTTAGCTTCCGTAACTACCATTCTGCACTCTGCTTCCATGAGTTCCATTATTTTATATTCTATACATAACTGGGGAATCAGTGGTATTGGCTTAGGAACGAAAGTATTAAAGAACTGTTGTTTGATGAATATAAAGTTAGTTTTGCAAAACTGAAAAGAGTTGGTTATACAATGAGATGAGTGCACTTAGCATCCGTGAAGTGCTCACTTAAAAATGGTCAAGATCGTAATAGATGTAGTTCACCACATTTATAAAGTTTTTAAAGGTTATTAAAACCCCATAAGCCTTGCTATTTTTGCTTTCTCCACAGTGAAAGCAAGAAATTCTGTCGCCGTTCATCACAGTAGCTTCAGAGTCTGGAACAGTGCTGGCTGGCAAAGAATAGAAGCTAATATATACAAGTGAGCAATTTGGTTTTATTGTTGTTATCATCATCATATGGCATGCCGTGCAGATTTTTTTTTTTTTTTTTTCTGCAGGCTGGTAGATTTCGAGCATTCCTGATGATAACATTTTCTGGGATGATTCCCAGGTCCAGGCCACCCTGCTGAGTCAGAATCTCCAGGACTGTTTATTTTTAAACAAGGCCTCGGGTGATTTGTGTTCAAGGCAAGAGATGCTCATTGTGGATATTACCTCTGGGATCTCATTAGATTCAGAATCACAGGCTCCACCCAATGCCCCCAGATTTGACAAACACCTTAAAGGACTCCCAGGTACAGAGCCGAAGAGAGGCTGGTCTAAGGTGCATTCTCTTTGAATTCCCGAACTGCAATCACTTGGTATAACTGGATGGAATGTAGTGTTTACCTTTTGATTCCTGGAGTAATTCTGAATAAGCCACAGTTGACCCCATCCCCCAAATCATCCTCAAAGCAGTGATCATATTACCATCAAACTGACAGAGCAAGCAAGGCATCTCAGCCTGGGAGTGCACAAAGTGGTTTCACAGACAATCTAGGCATCCAGTGGAGACTTATGTTCAATTCCCAACTATTCCAAGAATCCAATTCCAGATTCCTCCATTTTTTTATTATCCTGCTCTAAAGAGAAAAGGGCACCACACACCAGAGGAGCCAAGTGCAGAAGCTCAGAGTTACTAGTGGGGACCCAAACCTTGTTGTGGATCCTTTTGAGAAGTGTGGGGACAAGTTTAAACAGGTTTGAGTTGTTGCTTTGAAGTCTTAGCACCTAAGTGGGCTCCTTATCCTTTGGTTGTCCTTTGCCATCTGGTCCCTGACCCTGTAGGAGATAGAGTGAGGGGCTCCATAGAGGGTTTGGTTCTGGGTACAAGCTCAAGGTTGGTTGGTTGGCTGTGAGATGCACACTGTGGGATGCCCTGATTGTGAATGTTAAACTTGTTAATGCTTATAAAAAGCTAGCAACAAATGAAATAATATAACCCCTACAGGTCTGGAGTTATCTCTCCTATCCATCTTAGGATCAGTCCTGCTTATGTGATGGAAACACACCTTCTATGACATTACTTCTCCTCTGGCCTACAGAGCTTTGCTGTCTCTATATTTAACAAAATGATAGGTCTGACTTTGAAGAGAGAGGTGCCATTCAACTGTGATATTTGCTGTAGTTTTTGTGTCACTTTTATGTCCTGTCATTTTGCTGTAGGAGTTTTTCTGGTGTGATCTTTAGGATCTCTTCATATAGAATCATGTCATCTCCATATTAGGATGTTTTTTTTTCTTTTATTAATTACACTTTATTCACTTTGTTTCCCCCCATAAGCCCCTCCTTCCTCCCCTCCCAGTCCTCTCCTCCCTCCCCCTTCTTCACACATGCCCCTCCCCAAGTTCACTGATAGGGGAGGTCCTCCTCTCCTTCCTTCTGATCTTAGTCTATCAGAGCTCATCAGGAGTGGCTGCATTGTCATCTTCTGTGGCCTGGTAAGGCTGCTCTCTCCTTAGGGGAAGGTGATCAAAGAGCAGGCCAATCAGTTCATATCAGAGGCAGTCCCTCTTTCCATTACTATGGAACCCACTTGGACACTGAACTGCCATGGGCTACATCTGTGCATGGGTTCTAGGTTATCTCCATGCATGTTCCTTGGTTGGAATATGATTCCCTGGGGAGACCCCTGTGTTCAAATTTTCTGGTTCTGTTGCTCTCCTTGTGGAGTTCCTGCCCTCTCCAGCTCTTACTATTTCCCACTTCTTACATAAGATTCCATGCACTCTGCCCAACAGTTGGCCATAAGTCTCAGCATCAGGATGCTTTTACTGCTTCATGTTTATAGTACCTTTACCTCTTTTTAGTGCCGTAATGCTCTAGAAAAAACTTCAGACCCTACATTGAATAACCGTGGAGAAAGTAGATTCCCTGTCTTCTTCCTAGTTTTAGTGGAAATCTGCTGTTTTCCCCATTTAGTGTTGTGTTGGCTATAGGTTGTCATATGTAATCCTGTTCATGTTGAGGTGTGTCTCTTCTATTTTCTTCAAAGCTTTTATCAGAAGGGATGTAGATTCTGTCAAAGGCCATTTCTTCTTCTGTTGAGATGATCATGTGATTTCTGTCCTTTAGTTCATTTATAGATTTGCATATGTTGAACCCTGATTTTCTGGAAGGAAGCCAATTGGATCATGATCAGTGATCATTTGGATGTGTTCTCGAGTTTGATTTGCAATATTTTTATAGAGCATTTCTGCATCTAAGTTCATAATGGAGACTGTCCTATGAATTTCTTTGTATCATCTTATTTAGTATTAAGATGATAAGAGTTTTGTGAAAAGTACATTTCTGTTTTATGGAATAATTTGTTAGTTCCTCTTTAAACTCTGGTTGAATTGAGCAAGAATCCATCTGGGCCTAGACTTTTTTTAGTTGGAAGAGTTTTTCTTGTTGCAGCCTTCTTGCTTGTTATAGATCTGTTTGAATTGTTTCTCATCTTGGGTTAATTTTGGTAGGTCTTAGAATTTGTCCTTTTCATCTAGACTTTCCTATTTAGTGCAATATTTTAAAGACATGTCCTAAGGCTTTACTGAATTCCATTGATGTCTGTTGAAATCTACTCTCTATTTCATTAATGTGGATCCTCTCTTTTTTTCATTTTGTATGTTTGGCTAAGGGTTTATTGATCTTGTCTATCTCTTCAAAGAACCAACTATTTTTTAAATTTATTCCCATGTGAAAATGTCCTATATAACAAAATGTCATACACAGTGAATATGAACTTTGAACAATTGAAACTAAAAATAAAAGTAGTTTATCTTAAAATGTGTAAAAATTTGCAACTAAAATGAAAAAAAAATCCTCAAAGTGCATAAATGAGTAAAGTAAGTGAGTACTTCAAGGGTTAAAGATAATTTCCCTTCCCAGTCTTCCTGATAATCTAGTTAATAATTTGATAACCCCCCTTGAACTCTACTTTCTCAGCTTTCAAGTTGATACAATTAATCATCTCTCCTTCCCGTCACTTCAAATACCTATTCTGCATTCTATTCAGTTTTTCCTTTTGTTTAAATGTTAATGCCTCCAGGTTTTGTCCTTGAGCCCTACAGTAGCCAAATTCTCAGTGCTTCAATTGTTGTCATGTGCTTCCTACTGCTTCAGTTCTCATTTTTACTAAAGATCATTTTCCTTAGAACTCAAGTCTAGTTTCATCTAGATGTCTTCAAATTCGCATGCAGCCACAGACACTTGTTTTCTTTACAATTAATTCTGCCTTTCTCATTATGGAACCAAGTATCTAAGACCTTGTGCAACATTCCACATCTCCTATAAATCACTTTTTCACACGATGTAGATGAACAGATCTTGTTAACTTATCTCATAAATCTTTGTCAAAACATTTTTTATCCTTGTCTTCCCAGATACTTTAAGAATTCTAATATGAAATTTATGCTTCAGACAAGCAATTCATGGACACTAGAATGAATGATTTTTTAAAAGACTGCATAAACACATCTGGAAATTTTATGAAATGAAATCCTCAAGGGTAAGTCCTCAAGGGATTTTAATGAACTTGGTCCAGGAATCCCATCCTAAGAAATGCTGTTTGGCTTATTGCAATAGCTGTCACTGCTGTGAACATGACACTGATACTTTCATTTGTTCTCTGGCCTCATTTGCAAAGGTTTATTCTACATTTAAGAGAACCTTCTTCCCATGGACTCCCATAGTTTCCAAACTTAAGTCTCTCATGTCTTAAAGAACATGTCTAAGGAATGTGCCTCTGGAAGGTAGGTGGTCTTTTTTCTACTTCAAATTTACTTCCACCTCGCAATAACATTTAGTTTTTTATTATCTTGTGAACACTTTATGACACATCTAGCTGCCAGGCTCACTGCTCATTTGTTGTCTCCATTACCTTATTTAATGCATGTTATAGCTCCATAAAGTAAGCGGATTATTAGCATAATTTTACAGCTCAGGAAACCAGAGGCTGAAAGAATTAACTTTCCCATGGTCTCAGTGCTATTCAGCTCTGGATAGAAATTCTTAATTAGGCTGTAATGTGGGCGTGCTTGGTCCTATCTGAAATATGAGTTCCCTGCAACCCAAGAGGGCAACCCACCACCAAGCCTTTCACACAGTGGGTACTCAGTGTGAGCAAATGACTCTCAGATGCATGAAGGCCTTGTAGGCAGAAAGAGAGTTCAAAGAGCCATCACAATGTTTATTTGATTCTATTCATCCTCAAATGTTATATTTATCTTTAGGGAGTTACTCCCATCGTAGAAAAAAAATTCTGCCTTTAAAATGACCCTTTTGAGAGGCTCTTTAAACTCATTATTTTGTTTGTGTGTGTTTCATTTTTATGGGTGTGCTAACTGTGCCCTAGTACTGAGCTGGACCTCCAACTCTCTACACCATAGTTTTATTGGAAATAGTTTTGAGATGGTCACAGCTTCGTGTGCAGCTACAGGAGATAACAGAGAGCTGCTACACACTCCTGCTTTCTCTAAAAAGTACAGTTTCCCAGGCAGAGTGCTGGCAGTGTGTCCAAGGCTATCAGCATCTCCATAAGGAACACTTTATCACTCTCACATGGCCACGCCTGATTCTCTCATCAAATCCTCGTTCTCCCTGGCCATAATGTTGCCATCTGAAGAGGGCCATACAAATGGAATCTTCTGATTCCTAGCCTGCTGCATCAATTTTCAGATCCTGACATAGTTTGAGGAAGGCATTAGTAATTTGTGAGATCAGTACCTTGCAGCTATGTCTTCCCACTTTGTGCCTTCTTTTTCCATTGATTTTTGCATGGGCCTAAAAATGCAAAAACACATGTTTGGGATATGATCTTGTTGATTAAGTTCTTTTTATGGAATGTGAGTTTTGTGTGAAGTCTAAAAACTGACCAAAGATCTTGCAAAATTTTAATTTATGATTTTTTAAAACAGTTTTAGCTTTTATTCTAAATGCACTGTCCATTCCAAAATAATTTTTGTGTCAGATGCAATGTCTAGAAGATCATCTGTACCTATATTTAATTGTCTCATCATCTCCAGTGGAGAAAAAGGCTACTATTATAGAAGTGGCCTTATGCTTTTATTAAAAGTATGAATACACAGTCTTCAAATAAATTTAACAACAACCAAAAAAAAAAAAAAAAAAAAACCCAGCCCTTTTCAGCATGAGGTGCATTTGGGGGAACTAGGTAAAAATGATGACGACAGAATAGAATGTCTTAAATGCTGCTGAACTGTGTTCATGTTGGGAATCTCATCTCAATAAAAGAGTGAGGAAAACTGTACTCTATCAAAGCTTCTAATTAATATTTTATGCAATTCAGATACATATTTCAGAGACTATATCAAACCTTGTCTTCATTCAGGCTACTCTTTTTAAATTATTTATTTATTTGTTTGTTTGTTTGTTTATTACAGTTTATTCACTTTGTGTCCCCACTGCAGCCAGCTCCCTCATCTCCTCCCAGTCCCACCTTCTCCCCCATTCCCTTTCCTTAGTCCCCTGATAGGGGAAGACCTCCTCCCCTTCTATTTGACCCTAGCCTATCAGCCCTCATCAAGGCTGGCTGCATCATCTTCCTCTGTGACCTGGCAAGGCTGTACCACCCAGTGGAAGGTGATCAAAGAGCCATCCACTGAGTTTGTGTCAGGAATAACCCCTTAGTAGGGAACCCGCTTGGAAACTGAGCAGCCTACGGGCTTCCTCTGAACAGGGGTCTAGGTCCTCTCCATGCGTGGTCATCGAGGCTATTCTTTCCACACCGTTTGCCTCCAGCTTCTAGATCCCCTGTTGCTAACGCCAGGTAATGCTCCCTCATGTGACTAACCTCTGGGCAAACATTTTCAACAGTGAGGCAAGATATGGGCAGCAGCAGTTCTTAGGAGCCCTGGTGCTTCCTGGCACTCCATCTCATACTCTTTAGTCATTCTGTGGCTATTATTTATATCCTGTCTGCATTGCTCAGAATTAAAGTGTCCTTGGTAGAACACTCTATTATATCATGTGGTGACCACTGCCTTTACTTGGAACCCACAGCTTGCAAATGACATACTTCTTTTTTTTTTTTTTTTTTTTTTTTTTGGCAAGAAGTGCACCGACTTCGACTAAAAGAGAGCAGTGTGGTGAGTCAGGGCTGAGACTGTGAAGGGTTTGTCTGGAACTGAGACTTCCTCCCATGAACTTCACTTCCACTAATGCTGAAGAGGGTCCTTCTTTTAATCTTGAAATTAATGTTGCAAAGAAACCTCAATGACCTCAGATGAGACTTATAAATGCCTTCCCAGGGTTTATATTTTCATCACAAATCTAGCTTTTCTGAGACTGACATTCAACCAAGGACCATGTATGGATATAACCTAGAACCTCCACTCAGATGTAGCCTGTGGTAGCTCAGTAACCAATTGGTTTCCCAAAGTGAGGGGAACAGGGACTATTTCTAACAGGAACTCAATGACTGGCTCTTTGGTCTCCCCACCCCGGAAGGGAGGAGCAGTCCTGTTAGGCCACAGAGGAGGGCTTTGCAGCCAGTCCTGAAGATACCTGATAAAACAGGATCAGATGAATGGGGAGGAGGTCCCCCCTATCAGTGGACTTGGAAAGGGGCATGGTGGAGATGAGGGAGGGAGGGAGGGGCTGGGAGGGAATGAGGGATCGGGACACGGCTGGGATACAGAGTTAATAAAATGTAACTGATAAAAAAAATAAAAAAAAAAGAAACTGAAAAAAAAAAACTCAAGAAGTTCATGTCACCACATTCAACTCATCTTTAAATGGCCAGCCATTGGCAAGCCAGAGAACCCCACACTGAGCAAATGTCTTTATTTTTTTTACTACTTCAGTTTACATCTTTGTCTTAGAGCAAATGTCTTTTTAATAGTGTTTAGATAAGAAAAAATTGGTCTTTTCCCTTGAAATCATTTAAATCACGATATCCTGGTCATGAAAATCACACATGAAATAATGAGCTTGGAAACTGACACACCAGATCCAAGTTTTTATACATTAAAGTATCTCAAATCCAACCTGCTATCATACTATGAGGCTGAAGTGGCCACAAAGGGAGACGTTTTCACTGCTCCATAGACAAGATCTTTCTGGTCATACTTGCCTAGACAAAGGTGAAGAGTGAGCTCACAGTCCACTCCCATCAAAGGCACTACCACTGTGGGCATGAATGATACCCCAGCAGGTTAAGATGTCACATTTCTTCAGGTGCTCACTACTTTTTCTTTCAACATATAAAATTTCTAAACAATTTTTTGCACGTTACATTTTGATGAGAGTTTTTATTCCAAGGAACAATAAACCGCTCTTCCAGGCCTTCTATGACCAGAAATATGATGTAGAGCACTTCTTTCCCGCCACAGTTACTGAACAGCCTCTGGACTGGTGGGGGAAATGTTTGGGGGCGTCATAAAGAAACCTGATTGACTTGTTCTTTCTTTCCACTTCCCTTTCCTTTTGTTCACTCATTTCTTCCTTCCTTATTTAACCATTTTTAAAATTCTTTGTGAGTTTCACATCAACCGCTCCAGTCCTGCTCATCTCCCTAATCCCCTAATATCATATGCCTTCACCCTTGCAACCTCCACACCCAAAAATAAACAAACAAACAAATAAATAAATAGAACCTAGTAGCAAGCAAATAACAACACAACAAAGCATAGAAACCATCTTGTTGGTTCTCCTCGTGCCTGGAATGGCCAGTGAACACAGTACAGGGATCCCATGCCCCATGAACCAGCTGGTGGCTAATTTAACAAAGGTTATAAACCACTTGGGGAGTGGATGGGTGGGGGAGGGGCTCCAAGTACAGGTGTACATAATTGGTTGGAAGTAGGCACTTCAAGGATGCTTGATTTGCTTTATACAGCATGGTCCTATCATATCATAAGAATGGATACACAATGCCTAATTATCATATAGGCATGGGGAGGAGAGAGCCAGCCAGGAGCTCTGTCAGAGGCCACATATCAAATGTGGTTAGGGTTGTCTGTGTCAAAAGACACTCTCCAGATGAAGTCAGGCAGAGAGCAAGGGGCCCTGCTGGGAAAGAGGGAGCCTTTGATACCTCTGAGCTCAGAATGGCTCTCCAGACTAGAGGAGAACTACAACCTCAGCCAGCAACCAGCAGGGTGACTCTAACACTTCTCATTATGGAAGCTGTAGGATGTCACAGCGTGTCCCACAGTACATCCCTCTGCTCACACATCTTCATCTGCAAATGTTCGTTGAAATGAGCCATTGGTCTGGTTCTAGATCTCTGGCTTCTGTGACACCTCATTGGGACTTCTCTCAGTTATCCTGTGGTTGTCCCGTGTCATGGAGTTCCTGAAGTTTTAGAACAGCAGGGCTGGCTCTTTCACTGTCCCGACCATTTGCAGATGATATAGATTTGGGGATGGGCCAATTCAGAGCCCTGAGTCTAGGCCTGGATGTTAGCTGAGTTGATTGATCAGCCTGCCAGCTCTTCCTGATTGGAACCACCAGGGTGAGCTTTCCAGCACTGCTCCGGCTAGGCCTCCTGCTCTCATGCACCCACACCTCCAGAGTCAGTTCCAATGCAATCCCCAGTCAAGGTTGGGAGCCCACTCTCCCAGGTGCTGCAGCCTGTGAGTGGCTGGAACAGCTCTCCTGCTCTTTCACCTTTGGAACCGGCTCACCCATGCCCTCCTCATCAGGGCCAGTTTCACTGTATTTCCCAGGTGAGGTGCAGGGCGCTCTCTCTCTCTCTCTCTCTCTCTCTCTTGAGTGCTATCGCCAGTGAGGAGGCAGGGCTAGCTCTCCTGCTCCCGCAATGCCAGGATTAGATCTCCCGGCTACTGCAGGTGGCGGTGGGGGCATCACCCTCACACCCACGCCGCCTCATGGCCAGTGAGTGGCATGGTGCGGCCAGCCTCTCCCTTGCCCCCCACCCCCACCCTTGACCAGGCCCAGCACTACTGTGTTGCCCAGGCAGGATGCATGACCCGATCTCCTGACTGCTTCAGCTGGAGAGGGGCAGAGCCAGCTCTCCCACTCTCATGAAACCAGAGCCAGCTGTTCCAACTGCTGCAGGTGGTGAGGAGTGGGGCTGGGACAAGACTTTACTACCACACCCACGCCACCTCATGGCAGAGGAGTGGCAGGGCCTGCTCTCCTGAGCTCTCGCCCTCGGGGCTGGCTCACCTGCATCCCCTGCCGCCATCGGAGTCAGCTGTGCTGTACTGTCCGGTTGAGGAGTAGAGCCTGTCCTGCCATTGAGAGATGGGCCTGCTCTCCAGAGACAGGGCGGCCAGTGAGGGGCAGGGGCAGTTATGCAAAGCCCCTCGACATCCATATTTCCCCTCTGCGCTGCCCAGACCAGGGCCATCCCCGTGTTCTCTAGTGGTAATATGAGCCAGGGGCACGGCACTGACCCCTACCACTGCATAGCTATGGACTCAGACACGGCCCTCAGAGGCAGCTCAGGGTGGGAACCTCACCATGGTCCCAGGTGGCGGAACTGGCCGCTCACAACAGGATACTCCTCTCCACGCTCAAGTCTACGGTTTCATCTCTCTTCATAATGCTTAAACCGCTCCACTTCTCTTTCTCTCCCATCTGAACACAACCTGCACATTGTGGTGGCTCCCACGACAGGTTTGCATCACAGGCTGGTGGGCCCCTGAGTGGCATCCCCCATCTGGTTCCTGGTACTCAGCAAGCAGGTGTTCACGGCTTGCCTGCGTCATGCACTGGAGGGCAGGTCTGTGAGTGGCCTGGTGGTCCACAGGTCTCTGTCTTTCTCATGTGCTTTGCTGCCTGGATTTGATTTGATTTTTTTATGAGTCCTAGGCATAGAACAGCTTTGGCCATCAAGCCAGGCATCAAGCTCTAATGACCAAAGGACTGCCATCTCCTTTGCCCCTGACTGATATTTATGCAAGAACACCACCACCAAGGCATCCCCTTGCCCAAAGTCAGGGGGACTCTTTTCTTTAAAACAAACAAACATGTTTTAGTTTGTAGTTCTTGTGTTTTCTTTATTTGCTTTTGAGTATTTGAGGATATCACCTGGGCTGGCCTTGAACTCTCCATGGAGCCCACACTGACCTTGACCACATTACATTCCTGTCTCCACCTCCCAACATTCAGATTACAGGCATGTGCGAAGGCCCACAATAATTCTGTCTCTTCAACGTATTACCAAGACATATTCACAAAGTGTGTGTGTGTGTGTGTGTGTGTGTGTGTGTGTGTAGGGAGAAAGGAGAAAGTGAAAGGAAGGAGAATGTAAAAAAGGAGAAAAGAAAGAGAGAGAAGCAGAGGGAAGAACATGCTGACAGGTCTCTTCTGGAACACAGATGATTTAAATTTTGTCCAAAACAAAGTTTATGCTTGGTGCCTCTAGTATTAAATGTGCTGTCTTGGTCTACACTAGCAATGTCCAAACAGTAAAAATCCAGTTATTGATTCCTTTCCTTCAGTTATTTTGATCTTGACATTTCTGAGCTGGCCAACATAACCAGCAGCATACGCGCTCTTTAAGCTCACCACTTGGAATTCATAATTGCACATCAGCGGTTACTGTGTACCTTAGCCACTCAGCTTGAAACACTTCAGCGCCACCTAGGAGTTTTACCATGGCAGTCAGACCCGCATGGACAGAGCCAACTGGAATCTCTATCTTTACCTCTCTCTAATCACATCCACAAACCTTTCTCCTGTCTGGTCCCAACCACTCAGCATCCCACAAACCTGCCTGCGGCATCTCAGTCACAGACCTGGGAGCCCGTTACTGCTGGGTAGCTGCGTCTGTTGCTACTCTCACTCTGCCTGCAAGATCACCACCTTTCCTTCTCTCGCCTTCTCTCTTCAAGTCTGTTGGTATCACTGTTTCTCCTCCCAAGACCAGAAACGCTGTAAGGCCAAGAGCCATTTATATATATTATACATTATATATATCTAGCTACAAATGTCCAGCTCAGCCAAAAGCGGGTAGATGATCTGCAGTCAGCCCATAAGCTCATGTTCATTGAATCTAAATTCCCTGAACTTCCACAGTACGAGCTTCTCATTGCCTGGTTGGCCTTGCACTATTGTTCTTTCATTAATAGACAACTCCTTGGCTTGTGTACTGAATAAATCACCTTAAGTGATTTTTGAGAATTACTTACTGCATTTGTAACACCCTTAGCAAATAGGATGACCACAGCTCATGCATATTAAGAATGGAAGCCTTGAGAGATTGGTTTGAGAGATTATGGAGAGACCTCACAAAGCCTTTTTTTTTTTTCTAATAAGGCTTTCCTACCTTGTGAACCATATTAAACTTCTCTTTCTGTCCCTTCCCTGGGTCACAGTGGATCTGTGTCATACCCAAGTTTCTCCTCCTGAGCTTGTGAACTTTTAAAGGGTGAACATTTTAGTTTCATATTTCTGCCTTCCAAACAAGTAAGAATAGAATAGAAATCAGTCAAATTTAAGCGCATACTATAATTCACTTTATTATTTTTTGACACTCGTCATACAACATTATTATACCAATCTTTTATGTGGGCAAAAATAAATGATATAAAATATATAATGAACTTTAACAAATTTAACCATACACAAAATATGTAATGATTGAGACTATGTTACATGGGTATTTTACAAAAGAAAAAAAAAAGCTAATAATACATTTAGATAAATTTTGTCATTGAATTTTGGATGTTATATAATATTAAATACACAGTCAAAACAGTTACTTTTAGAGAATCAGTGTGATATTTTACTATTAAAATGAGTACTGTGTAAGTGAATGCTTACAAAAATATTTTTAAGCAAAGGCTATGGGCTGCTAATAGTCTTGCAGTTACAAAAATATATATTCTTCTGAAACTAATATATTTGCTTGAGACATTAGATATTTAAATTCAAATGTATGCTTTCTAAATATTTCAACAACTTAATATTCTTGACTATATAGTATATAATACACATATGGCATTAGAATAGATTTATCTTATGAATAATATAATTTTTATGTAAAAGATACAAGTGACCTTTGTATACATAGGGATACAGAGATCCTATGAAGATTTTTTTAAAAAATTAAATACATCCAATACACTCAACTCTGGTTGGGGCTTTTTAAATGATTTTTAAAACATCTATTGAATGACTATATGAGTGGATAATAGTTATCATTGTCTGCACCTAAAATTAACTACCCAATCTATGTTATTTCTGGTATTACCAGTATTTCTAGTAACTATCATTTAAAATTTCAGGTAAGTAGATTTCGGTTTGACTGGATAGTGATGCAGTCTGGAGCCTGATGTATCACTCAAATGTCCCTGTGCTAAGGACACAATCCCCAGCATGGTGCTCTTGGGAGACGGTGAAATGTCTAGGGGAAGGCCCATAGGGGGTTCCTGTGTCTGTGGAAGGCTGCATTTGAAAGACTGTGGGTCCAAAGTCTTTTACTCATCTTTGAGATGTGGATGCTGAGCAAAGTAGTTGTTCTATCCTCTCCTGTTGGGGTTCAATTGATTGTGGACTAGAACCTCCACTACTATAAGCCAAAAAAACAAAAACAAACAAACAAACAACCCCCCCAAAAAAACTTTTCTCTTTGTAAGCCAATTATCTCAGCTAAGTTGTCACAGTGACGACAGAAAACAAAAAAGTTGACTCATACAAATAGCAAATGAACATCAGAGAGCCAAAGACACCCAACCAGGCACAACTACAGTACTAATTAGTACTGATGTCTACAGCAGACATCGTAGCATCCATCATAAACTCTGTTTCATATTTTCATGCAACTAAGACACTGAAATCTAATTTTTATAATTAATTTTGACAAAAATAAAAAGTAGTTGATATGATATGTAAGGACACACACATACACGTATCTGTATATCATTTAGCAGACTTAGTTATCTCTCCCAGTGAGAGAATAAACTGTTCTGAGTGAGGCTGACTTCCCACTAGGTCACAACTAAGAGATTCACACACAGGCCAGGGGGTGCTCCGCAACATGAATGCTGACAACATTGATGAGAGCAGATCATTAAGGTACTGAGTGATTCTGTAACTACTACGCCCAGCATGGAAATGCAGCACCTAGTAAAATGGCGGCCATTTTGTAAAATTGCTATGCAGAGGCCATTCTTGGTAAAAATACCACTTACATTTTCCCCACCTCTTCTTCAGAGTATAGATTTTTCATCAGGTGCTCCCCAAAACTCCAGACCCACAAAAGCATGATGTTTTACGTAACTGGAACGTATGTGTGTTAATGAAATTATAAATGGCTAAGGAAGAATCATTAAACTACAGTGTGACAGAGGAAAAAATCGCATAGAAAGAAGACTTTAAAAGTTAAAGTTTCCTAAAACTCAGGAGCAGGGCAGCCAGACATTAAGCTTCAGTAGTTTGACTGTAATATCACCAGTGTAGAAAGTCAAGAATCATTTTCAAAAAAATTTAAAAGGACAAAGGAGTTAAAAAGCAATGTTATCCCTTTGAATTTCTAATATTCTGATTTTATAAAAACTCAAAAGGATGAGAAAACACCTGTTAAGGTGTGGTGATTCGTTTAACGTACGACTATGGCTGCTTAGATTTGGGTAAGAATACTTGACAGTTTGAGATAGACTTGCACTTGCTATAAATCCATGGAAAAATCTATTCTCAACCCAAAGCTTCCAAAAAGTAGATACATACCTTGCCTATAAAGTCTATGTGCTCAGGACAGGACATTGTTTGCTTAAGTTAGCTAATGCCTGCTCTTGGATTTGTTTCTCATTGATCTCTACACTGTTAAAGTTAGCACAGGGTCAACTTCATTTCATTCAGAATTGAACAATTCAGAGTTAAAATCAATAGAGCCAGAAATAGTGCCATTTCCACGCAGCATGCACTGTAGTGTGTGTGTGTGTGTGTGTGTGTGTGTGTGTGTGTGTGTGTGTGCAGTGTCTCACACTGTAGTTCAGACTGGCCTCACATTCAGTATGTAGCACAGGATGCCCTTGAACATCTGGCAATCCTACTGCCTCGGTCTCCTCCAACCACTGGGATTAGAGGTGTGAGCCACCTTTGGCTTAAAGGAAAGCCAACATGGTTTAACATATGACTTCACATGTGCTGGGCAAGTGTTCAACCACCGTGCCATGTTCCAAGACCTATCTTCCTTTTTAATTGGACATCGTTCTTCAAGAAGAGTAGCCAGTTAATATACAGGGAATTGATGACAACTGAAAAACACCAGAAAGAAAGTCCCATGAGCCTACAGATGTGGATCCTGGTTTACGGGAGAAACTCAGCATTACATACCCTGCCAAAGAAACCTAGACGACAGTTCTCATCCTCTATCTTTCTCTCTAGATAAGAAATACATGTATTTTCAGTCTTCAAATCTTCACTTTTTTTGTTTTTTTTTTTTTTTTTTTTTACAAAATTAAATTTTGTAATGTTAGAAAACAATGAGAAGAACCTGTAAGATAGTAGTTACGATTCAGGTCCCATGATAAGATCTGAACTCTCTTAGTGGGGTAAACGGTAGCCCATGTCCACATACAGAAGTTGGAAGAATGGTAAGCAGGCTTTTTCAGTGGCTTGTCAATAAACACTGGCTACAGAGGAGAGTGCAGCATGAAAGCAAGAGTGGCCTAAAATCCCAATGTCAAAAGGAGGTATGTAATATAGCATTGAAAAAAAAGACCGCTCATTGATCAGAAATTATTAAGTGTTACCACTGTTTGGGAATTATAGTCAAATTTTGTATACCGTCGTCCTACTCCTGGCTTGCAATACATGTGTGGCCTCTTCAGTTATGAATGGGAAATGCCCAGAAGACCCTGTAGCTGAAAGGTATTTTGCATGTTCCCACTTGATTTTGCAATATAGTTTGTATAATCAAATGACAACACATGTCATAAAGCCCCAGCCTTAGTAGGAAAATAATCATTGATATTACAATGGCTCTCACATTAATAAAGAAAAGCAGTGCGATTCATAAAGATGGGTGTTCATCTCTGACTCCCACATGCTCATGTTCGCCAAGTGAGCTTGCACAGGTTACTGTATTAGTCTCTGCTTCAGCTCAACTATGAAGTGTAGGTGATAAAACATCTTTCATCACTGCTGTGAGGCTATGTGAAGAAGGAAGAGCAAAATGTGGGCTAGGCAATCAGTGGTGCCATTTAGTACACACTAAACCAGGTCAGCTACGACTTTATTATGATGAGAATTACAGTCACTGGTGTTACTATAAACCACCAGCAAATGTTTAAAGTTAGTAAGTGCTGTGTACACAGATAATATGTTTAACTCAAAAAATAACATTAATCAAAAAGTTACATTCTGTTATAGAGAGTGGATCCTTAAAATACACCAACTTATAAATACTGCAAAAGCAGATAACACACTCCATGAGATGTACCCATGCTCTGTAGCCCTTCCATGCCTCTGTGGTGACTTCCTGCCAGGATGGGGAATGGAGAACAGTAAAGCAGCATGAATGGTCTGTATACTCGGTCAGTCGGTCAGTCGGTCAGTCGGTCAGTCGGTCATTCAATCATTCAGTCAGTCAGTTAGTTCTCCTCACTCTCAAGACTTTCATAGAGGCAGCCTGAATTACCATAGCATCACGTTTGTGTGCTGATGGTAGCAAAAATGTTAATTTCCTGAAAGTTATGAGTGCATGTCATAAAATATGCAAGTATGTGTCATATTGTCATTAAGTTCAAAATACTAAGGATTTTCTTTAGAAACTGATGTTACTTTCCCTATGATTAATCACATACAGACTGACTGAAAACAATCTCAAGTGCTCTGTGCCAAATAATTTTTACCTTAACTAGTAGGATACATATATCCCATACCTTTGTAACACACTTTTAAATTCAATATATCACTGGCAGTAAAGATGGCTTTTAATGGTTGTCTGAAAGTCATAATGAGATTTATAAAGACAAACTGACTAATGTTCTCCCAAAACTGTAGTTATGGTAAGGAATTCATGTTCTTAGCATATATCCATACAGAGTCCTGTGCTGCACACTGGGGTTGGGTCAGTGATGGTCAGCCTATAGGAGATGGTTCCATAGGTCATGCCATCTAATGAGGCCATAGCCATCTTAGCTCGTGCACTCCATGACGTCTATACAATGATAATATCACCTGAAGGCGCAATTTATCCTTATCACTACACAAAGCATGACTCTAGCATAATCACAGTAAGGATGTTTTAATTTCTTTTAAAATTATATATTTAAAACCAATATTAATCTATTTGCGGTGCTAAATACAATGTTTGTATATCAACACAGAAGTAATAAACATTGGACATTTAGAATCAATACAGGCTATACCTTGGTTCCATAAATTATCAATATTCTTTCCTAATGGCCCATTGAAGCACAACAAATACATCTATTTTCACATCTTACACATATACCTTGATAAAAAAAATACCCGTGGTGGTGTATTATTTTAAGGGTCTGATATCTTATCAGAAGATTTCATAAAATCGAGAGTTTATCTTTCTCCATTAAAGTTTGGATTTTCAAATAGGCTTGTTTTTTTTTTTTGTTTTGTTTTGTTTTGTTTTTGTTGTTGTTTGTTTGGTGTTGTTTTTTTGTTCCTTTCTTGCTCACTCCTCTCACTTTTCCAACCCTGGCAACTCCCTACTTGCAACCATCAATGGTACATTGCCCAGTATTCATGGCTCATTGCAGAGATCACGAAAAGCACCTGCCTGCTGGAGTGTTTTCACGCGCAGAGAGTAAACTTGACGACAGTGAAGGAAGTCTCACTAAGACCCCACAGCTTTCTTCGCTGCTACGAAGCCTTGGAAAAAAGGGAGGCGTGGACTTCCTGCCTCCCACACATGCACCTCTGTGGTGCAGGAGGGAGATGAGGCACCTGAACCTACCCACCTACACTGTCCTTGACATTTCTGTATGATGGTTTCCAGAGTGTGGCTGTCATTTCTAGTGACAGACTCCTTCAAGAAAAACTATCAAGTATTACATGTGTCCACTGGGAAAGTTAAAAAACAAATACAGTACAATTAATGAATGAGAAAAGGACCAAAATAGTTAAACTTTTACCTCTGTCTATTTTTCTATAAATCTGAGCAGTGAATTTTACCCCAGGATGAATCTGTAATGCTAATTAATACACATAGTGTGGGCCTGAACTGTCTGAATGAACTGCCGGTTCCAACATGAATATCCAAGGAGAAACCAAACATCAGTTATTTACACCATGGGGAAAGGTTACATCTTAGATACATATTTCTTTATCTTCAGTGGAGAATGTTGACTTGGTCAGCTTCTGGAAGCTTCTGTCTGGGTCGCTCTTTTGAATGTTCATTCTTCTCCAACTGGGGGTGGGGGTTCACACAGCTTGTAGAGTCTAGAAAAGACGCAGGGCAGTGTGAAAATCACTTAGGATACCATTCTTACCTAAATGTTTTTACTGGTAGAAAAAAAAACACATTAAAATAATTTCTTGGCTCCATCAGCCATCACCACATTGAGCATTCCATAGAAAATAGGATATGAATTAGTTTGATCTTAAATTTTGTCCCTGGGATTGAGAAAATACTTGAGTTTCTTTGCGCATACTTAGAAGGCTGCTCACTTCACAGAACTTTATTTTATAGTGGTTCTCAACCTTCCTAATGCTGCCATGCTTTAATACAATTCCTCATGAGGTGATCCCTAAACACAAAATTATTATGTTGCTACTTCAAATTCTAGTTTTGCTATTTTTATGAATCATAATATAAATATCTGATATGCAGGATATCTGCTGTGTGGCCCCCGTGAAAAGGTCATTAGACCCCAAAGGGGTCATGACCTACAGGTTAAGAACCCTCTGTTTTAGATGCCGCTGCTCTACTCCAGGCTGTCTGATTAATTTGCAGATGGTAAAATCAATCTTTCCCTTGGATTTCCAGGAGCAGTGTCATTATGATAATTCACACCTTGTTCACCATAGTTATCTTGCAGTGATGTGGCCTCTATCTCATCGAGAGCTATGGATTTTCTTACAAGTTTTACAAATTTACCTCTATCTTTGTGGTACCAGAAGTTGACTGTGGATGGGCTTATGTAACAGCTTCCTGAAGCCAGAAATCTCAAAACAGTTAGTTACCTGGACTTTTCTAAGGACTTAAGACTGGATATAGCCATCCATCACTCACCTGTCAGTAGGATGGTCACGTTCAAAGAATTCGTGTTACTTGTGGAAAAGCTGAGGTATGCTCAGAAGCTTTACACATGTTGACCTGAGTGCCTAAAAGCTAACTCCGGAACCAAAGTAGAAGGGAGTGAAATGCTGCCCGATAATGTTAGTGACCATTACTTACAGCACAGCTAGAGCAAGGGCTCAAACTAACTCTGTGCTCCTTTAATACAGTTCTGCATGCTGTGGCAATGTTCCACTATAAGTGATTTTGTTGCTACATTATAACTGCATTTTTGCTATTGTTATAAATCAATATGTAAATATCTGATATCCAGGACATCTGATATGTGACCCCCAGAGGGGGTAGTGACCCACAGGTTGAGAATCACTGATCTAGTGTGAAGAGAGGCTGAGGTACAGTTTGTAGGTGTTGGACTCTATCTGTTCTCTTTAAGAAGTAAGGCTACATTTGTCCTACTGTGTACATTAGGCTAGTATTGCTACTGCAGAATTCAATTTTAAAACATTCCATGTGTCCGTGTGTGTGTGTGTGTGTGTGTGTGAGAAAGAGAGAGAGAGAGAGAAAGAGAGAGAGAGAGAGAGAGAGAGAGAGAGAGAGAGAGAGAGAGAGTTGAGAGAGAGAGAGAAAGAGATCAGGGGTGTTTACCGGTGCTGCGGATTGAACCCAGGGCTTTCACATTTGCTAATCATGTGCTCTACCACTAATCTACACTCCTCATCTCAATACCCCAAATTTACAGCTTTTAAAAGTCATTCCAACAGGTGTATCCAAAGAGATTTACTCCTTTTGCACTGTAGTTGAACGGAACTTAAAAGCATTGTTAGCATTCCATAGTGTAAATGTAGCACAATTTCTGTATCCATTCCTCAATCGAGGGACATCTGGCTTATTTCCAGATTCTGGCTACTACAAAAAGAGCTGCTACAAACATGGGTGAGCAAATGTCCTAGCTGTATACCTGAGCATCTTTTGGATATATGCCTAAAAGTGGTATAGCTCGATCTCGAGGAAGCACTATTCTTAATTGTCTGAGAAAGCACCAGATTGATTTCCAAAGTGGTTGTACAAGTTTATAGTCCCACCAGCAATGGAGGAGGGTTCTCCTTTCTCCATATCCTCTCTAGCATGTGTTATCACTTGAGTTTTTTTTTTTTTTATCTTAGCCATTCTGATGGGTGTAAAGTGAAATCTCAGGGTCATTTTGATTCGCATATCCCTGATGGCTAAGGACATTGAATAGTTCTTTAAGTGTTTCTCTGCCATTCTATATTCCTCTACAGAGAATTCTCTGTTTGGCTCCATACCCCATTTTTTTAATTGGATTGCTTGATTTGTTGCTTTTTAACTTCTTTAGTTCTTTATGAATTCTGTACATTAGCACTCTGTCAGATATAGGATTGGTGAAGATCCTTTCCCAATCTGTAGGCTGTTATTTTGTTCTGATGACAGTGTCCTTTTGCTTTACAGAAGCTTTTCAGTTTCATGAGGTCCCATTTATTGATTATTGATCTTAGAGCCTGTGCTGTTGGTGCTATGTTGTGGTATATTTACACAATGGAATACTACTCAACAATGGAAAAGAAGGAAATCATGATATTTTCAGGAGAATGGTGGAAACTAGAAAATATCATCCTGAGTGCGGTATCCCAGAAGCAGAAAAACACACATGTCTTACAAGTGGATATTAGACATACAAATATAGGATAAAATTTGTATACCTAAAGAAGCTAAGCAAGAAGGAGGACCCTGGGTAAGATGCCCAGTCCTCATTCAGAAAGGCAAACAGGATAGACATCAAAAAAGGGTGAAAATAAGGAACAAGATAGAAGCCTACCACAGAGGGTTTCTGAAAGACTCTATCCAGTAGGGTATTAAAGCAGATGCTGAGACTCATAGCCAGACTTTGGGCAGAGTGCAGGGAATCTTATGGAATAGGGAGGAGCTAGAAAGACCTGGAGAGGACAGGAGCTCCACAAGGAGATCAACAGAACCCCCCCAAAAAAAAAAATCTGAGCCCAGGGGTCTTTTCTGAGACTGATACTCCAAACAAGGACCATGCATGGAGATAACCTAGAACTCATGCACAGATGTAGGACATGGCAGCTCAGTCTCCAAAAAGGCTCCCTAGTAAGGGGAACAGGGGCTGTCTCTGACATGAACTCAATGGCTGGCTCTTTGATCATCTCCCTGTTGGGGGTGAGGGGAGGGAAGACAGCCTTACCAGGCCACAGAGGAAGATAATGCAGACAGTCCTGATGGGAGCTGATAGAATAGGGTCAGATGGAAGGGGAGGAGGCCCTCCCCTATCAGTAGACTGGGAAAGGGGTATGGGAGAGAAGAGGGGGGGAGGGCAGGATTGTGAGGGCGCTACAGCTGGGTTACAAAGTGAATAAATTTAATAAATAAAAGTGAAAAAAAAAAGCAGCTAGCCACTTCAGCAAACTATAAATTTCCTCTGTCTGTGACATACTATGGCATGCTAATTCCAAACCAGTGGTGAGAAAGGATGTTTTAATGTCAGATTGTAAGTCTGCTTAATAAAATGAACTTTAATGGTCTGGAAGCCAGAAGTTACTGTCTTTGGAGGTTTGAAAAATATACTTCATGCCTGAAAGCTGCTCCCATAGGTTATTTCCGCAGAGATGACAAAAAACTTGTTTTGTCCTTCCCAGAGAAAAGAACACACTAAATTGAGCTGATGTCGTTTAAAGATTCTTCTGCAACTGAAGCACAAGATGTGCTTAAAATTGCCTCCTGCGGCTGGGAACACAGAACAATCAGAAGGTCCTTTTCTTCTCGTTTCCTATCCTCCTATCTCCATGGCAGTGCTGCCTAGTGAGTGACAAAGCACAGAGGCCTGAGAGCAGGTAGGACAGAGACGGGGGGATGGGTGAAGGACATCCTACCTATCACATCCAATTACCTTGCTCTGCATGTTTGTGCCCAGCGCTAGTGGAGAGACGAGCCTTTGCGATGTCTACCTTGCAAATTGGAGCAAAGGCTACTCCCTGTGGTCACCAAATGCAATAATAGCTCTGGCTACTGCAGAGCTGGGCAGCTTCAGCTTCTGCAAGGCTTCCTGGAAGTGACTCAGGGTTATCTGAGTCCAGCCACACTTGTAATGGAAACTGTACAGCTCTGGGAGTTTAGCACTGGCTGTTGAATTTGGGAAGTGATGTGTCAGGAGTTGGGCTCTTATGCTGTACTGTGGCTTCTGCTTTTGGCAGCTAAATTATTGGGGTGGGGTGGGGCTTTTGCTGGCCCAGCATGTAAAGCTATTATTCCACACATGCACACTAGAGGCCCTGCATGAATGGGCAGGGGCTGTCCCTGATCCTCTTCTTATTCTTCCTTGTTGGGCTCAAATGTCTGCATCTAAACAAGTTCCTGGGCTTCCCTATGCCCTTTATACTCTGACTTTGCTAATGGAGTCTACAGAGTAAATGCCCCTCCCATAGCTAAAATGTGCCTTTTCTCAAGGCAGTTCCTCTATCTGAAAGATGAGAAATTGGAATTTCCGAGAGGAAACACACACACACACACACACACACACACACACACACACACACACACACACGTGCCTGCGTGCCTGCATGCATGCACCTATCTTTCTATTCTGCTGGGCTGAACCCTCCTTGAACATATAGGATTTTTTTTATCTGTCTTGACATCTTACTACCAAAAGCCATTCTAGACATATTTCAGGCAAAGTGCTAATGTAGAGCAGCATAAATATTTAGGAAACCCACCCACCAGGAGTAGGCTTTTCCTTGCAACCACCTACAACCAATCTATGTAAAATTAATAAACTTCAGTAGTAGGGGATGCAGTGTACTGATTCCATGAATCGTTATGCCCTTTCTTCCTGTGTGGTGACCATGGCCACTTCCTCCTTTGTGAATTCCAGAACCACCCACCCCTGTTTTCCATCAGCTTCTCTAACCGCACATCCTCCATAATGTTCCTGTTTCCTCTTCAGACTCAGTATCCCCCATAGTGGTACTCCCAAACATCCCTACCAGCAGGTCCTTCCTGACCTGTGTGACTCACAGGACTTGTAACCTCAACTACAGACCTGTAGACTGAGCAGCCCACAAAGGCACCTGCACGTGGCCAGCTCCTAGATCTCTCTGTCACTGTGACCAAGCTGAGATCACCATGTCTAGTGCATGCTGCTTCCCTCTGCATTCCCCGCCTCAGGAGCAAGAGCCATTAACCCCTTTACCCATGCCAAAGCTTTCATGTTTAATCTAGAAAGTTCCTTTTCACCAATTCCTCTCCAGTTCTTATCCAGAGGTTATTAATTATATCTTCTAAGTGTTCCTGTCTTTTCATCTTTGTCCTTGTACTAACATAATGTCCTTTAAAACCTGCATTCGGTCCTAGCTGTCCTCTGAGGAACCATCCCAATGTCACCTACCAAACCTCTGCCTTCAGTTCTATCGGTCCTTTGAGAGACCATCCCCATATCGCCTTAGAAGATGTGAGGATTCAAATTCTCCAGACATGAAGATGAGGAATGCCATTATTTTTTTCAAGTTAAAATGAAAAAAAAATCTTCCTGATTCCTGAATCTTCCTATCTCACCTCTGCCTCTCTCTGCAAAATCCTTAATCACACTCTCCTGTTTGTCACAGAGACTGAGCAATCTTTTTACCCTGATTTTACCACAAGGCCTGCCCCTCCCAGACACACAACAGAAAGTCAAGATATGTCAGTGTATGTTCGTTGGGTGAATAATAAAATGTAAACAAAGTGGATGTTAGGAATACTATGACAGAGGTGGGTTGGGAGGTTTGAACCAAATAAAATCTCAGGTAGAGATAACTCCCTGGAACTTCCAAAGATGAATCTTTCAGAAATATTTTGCTAGCTTTGCCAATGAGTAGTTTGGTCGTGAGAACCAACTGTGCCCTCCAGCTTATTGCCTTTGAGGAAAGAGCTGGTTCCTCTCAGGGGAGATCCTAGGCCTCTGTGAGTCTTGGCTTTCTCTGTATCTCCACAGACTGCTGTTCTTCCCTTCCCTTTCCTCCCCTCCTCTCTTTTCCTCTTTTCCCTCCTCCCCTCTCCCTCCTGTTCTTTCTTGTCTCTTTGTTGTTGGGCATCAAATCCAGGTAAAGCCTCCGGTGCTCTACCGCTGAGTTACCTGCCTAGTCACATATTTTTTCATCTCTTTAAGTGGAAGCTCCTTCTGGGCCACAGTCACTTCTGTACCAGCCTTCTATCGTCCCTGGGGCAACGGTAAAACATGCTGCATTTCCTCAATAAATATCCACAGAATGAGTAAAAGAGTAAATAAAAATTTGAAGTAATTTTTAATTCTCTCTTAAGTTTGTTATTCCCTTATATAACGTATCAATTTTATAGCTGGTTAGTTTTATTATGTTTCATCTCAGGTGTTTTAAAGATAATCCAAAAGAGAAAAAGCTTGAGTTCATCAGTTTGTTTTCTTGTGTTTGTCTAGAGTATTGGTTTATTGATCGGATGTTGAAGCTTCATCCCAACCCCACTGTCCATTTGTGTTTACTGGATCTAGCTGAACATACCTTGAAAAGCTATTATCTTGTTTTCTTATTGGAACTTTAACACTTCAGCAGGTCTATTATACAAATATACCATGTCTGATCATGGGGCTAGAGAGAATGTGTTTGTGAAACGATTCTTTAGCAATAAAAAACTTTAAGACTCTAATCTAATCAGCTCTGAGAGGCAACATTAACAAGACTGGAGAATTACAGAGTTAGGTTAGGAGTCAGTACTAGAAGTAAATGCAGCTACAGCAGGATAGCTCCCTCGAAAGCACTCTCCTCACCAAGGTTTTCAAAATGGAGTCTAGCTGCATAAATGTCTGTGGTCACCATTTTCTTTCTGGTGATAGTGTTGCAAGCAGAAACAAAGAACTTCTTATCCAAGGCAGGGTCTGAGATGCCCACTTTTTGTTAAAATTCAAACAAATCATCATGATCACATATGAAAAGAGTTATTTAACATTGCTCCACTTCACAGCAGATGAATGCTTACCCTAACCATGGGAAATCAAAGGAAAAGCACTTTTCTATGTTCATTCGCTTTAAAGGTAAGGTAGAGTCCTTATAATTGGTGAACTGTGAATATTTGATATAACCAACAAAAAGCTCGCTGATTAATCCACTCATTCGTTCACAAGGTCTTGAAATAAATTTAGGTATCTGATGTCTGCTATGTAGTCCCCGATAAAATGAAAGTATATCTCTGTCACCCAAGAGTTCATATTTGGGTTAGGCGGAGAAACTTGTATCAATACACGGCAACATAATATAAAAAGGGCATTATAATGTGATACCCAGGAAGCCTGACAAAAGAGCTACCCAAGCAAGACTCAAAGCAGAAGATGGCATCCAAGGTGGGGGTTGTGAGTTAAACAAGGGTTTTCCAGTCATAGAAGAAGGAATTGTGTAACCATCATCAGGGACAATGGAAAGAGTAGACTGGCAGTCGACACACTTAAAATACATTTTGATTGTATTCTTTGTAGAGTTTGGTTTTTCTAATTTACTTTCAAAATAAAATAATGTCTGTTTATTTCTGAGAGTGTTCATTAGCCCCTCATCATACTTCAGACTGAGTGCTTACCAGAGGGATCTTACAGTTGGTGTCAGTATGACACTGGACATGAACTAGAGCAGAGACCTGGCCACGACGGACACTGCCAGAAGCCGACAAGCCCTCAGGTAAGGGTTAGACTGGATAAACTTACCTCGGAGCTGACTGAGGAGTCCGGTCTCTAACCCCCAAGTTCTTAGCTGTGTTCTGAACTCTTGCACCCTGAAAGGCAGGGAAATCATCTTCAGCTCAATAATGTCCTCAGAGTTCATTCAAATAAATTTGAATTTAGAGGCGTTACTTCAACACTACTTACTATCAAAGGACACTAATAAGAAATATGACAGAAACCACTGTATGAATGTTTTTAGAATGGGCGCTTTTATGAGTTAAAGTATACTGATCCAAATACTTACTGTTTATCCTATAGCCTGAGCCCATTCAAGAGTTTAACAGCTTCCCATTTATTCACAAATTTTACATCTTTATCCTCAGAAGCAATTAACAACTGGGCATGATCATCTCATAAACACATCCTAGGCCCAAACATTTTCATGGAACAGGAATCATACATCTCTTTAGATGGACAGTTATTTTATGTTTTGTAAGGAAACATGTTCTAGATAGCTCTAAATCAATTTCTGGACAAGCCATGTCAATGTTTGATTTATGAAATCCACAAAGTTGGTGGGACAAAGACAGCAATTAAAAGACAGCAATTAAAGGGGCTCTATGCCTGGTCAATTTCATGAATAAGGTTACAACCACTGTTCAGGTCCTAATAGAAGCTAGTTACATTGAGCCAAATAGGACTGTTCACTCCTGGGAATAGACTAGGAGGATATCTAAAAGAAAACAAAACCCTGAGATGTTCCAAGTACCCACTCCACCAATACTGCCCTAAATAAAGTTGAGAAAAGTGGCAAAGAAACCCCAAAAGACAGATTATCTCAAAATAAAACTAAAAAATGAAAACAAATCTGGAAAGTTGGACAGGCAGAAGGACATACAAGAAGGGATCAAGGGATAACAATTATTCAGTCCTTCTTCTTTTGAAGACACTGAGTACTTAAGAGAATATTTGCAAGAACATAATAGATTTCTACACACTTCGCCAAGCTTCCCGTATTTTTAACTTTTCCATTAACCATGGTTGATCAAAGCCAGGAGTCAGCATGAGCATGCTGCTATTAAGTATGGTGCACTGTCTTCAGGTCCCACTACTTGCTCTAGGAAGGCTCCCTTTCTGGTCCAGAATCCTCTGGTGCAGAATCTCATAGCCTTTTGTGAACTTGCCTCACGCTCCTATCACAGCTGCTCAGAACCTGCCCTTGATGGCCTTTATACTTTGGTCATTATTTTGTAAAGTGTCTCAGTTTGGATTTGTCTATTGTGTTCTTATACTGAGGGAGAAGAAATGTTTTGTTTCGTTTTGTTTTTAAAAACAAGAAAATCAAAAAGTGACACCATAGTGTTTTCTGTGTATCACATTAGGAGATACATGCTATCCTTGTATCTTAGCACTTGCGACATTACTTGATCTCTTTCCCAATTGGGCATCTTCTGTCACATCACCACCTTTTCTTTGTAGACTTTACAAAGAAGTTGGAACTATGAGACTGAATACTGAGTCTCCCTTCAAACTTCGGCTTGCCATTTCAGCCCCCACTAGCGACAAAGCGATATTGTAATGGCGTGGTGTTTTCTATCAAGATGAGCTATCTATTTCCAAAATCCTTTATCCCAGCATATATTTAACTCAGCACTAATATTAACAATTAATATGAATAAAATTAACAATGACTTTTATTCTGAGATAAAGATTTATCCTTACACACTGACACTCCTTCCCTCCTTACAAGCTGTCCTCTTTCCCTCTCATCCTTCCTTCCAAGGGGTTTTTAGAAGCTAAGATCTGGGTACTATGTGTCCGTTACTACCAGCAAGAAGCTGCTTCTGGACCTTTTTAGTAGTGAACTAACAAACATACACACATCTCCATTCTCTCCTACATCTGTATATACCTGTGTGTGCACTCATGTGTGCTGGGTATATTTACTAGCATAGCGATACCACTAAAATACCAGAGGGTTCATTAGAGATCCCAGCCTTTCCTTTCTCCTTAATTGTAACTTCTTTCTCTATCAGTGACAATCTGCCTTTTCATTCTTAGATTATCATTACTACCTCATCCAATCTTAGCACATACAAGAGAATTGGTTTGATAATGTCTAGGTCACACCTGTGTTAAAAAGTTTAGTAACAAGAGTTCAGTACTCATGTATGATCTCCTTGTCATTTTGTAATATTTCACTTAGTAATTAATTGAAAGCTTTTCATTTTCTTAAAGCCTGATAACTGGTATCACTGAAAACACCTACTCACAATATTTCACAATTTTTATGTCGCATTTGTCTTTATAATTCCCCATGCCTTTGACTTATCAGATACTTGTATTTTCTCATCATTGTTATGCTGCGCTTGTCTTCCTAGACTGCCTTCCTCGTTCTCTTTGTCTGTCTATATTGTATTTATTCTTGCAGCTTCAAAATTTCATCATTATCATTCACTAATAGTCACTTGGTCACTTGACATCTCTTTAGCTTACTTGTAAGAGAGCTAAATATAGTGGTTTTTTTAATCCTTACAAACAGGACATCAAGAAAGTGTTATTATGATCCCTAACTGAATTACAAGGAAACTAAGGAATTGAGAAGTGGAGAACCCTGCCCTGAACCACAGAGTTAATCAGTACTGGATTCAAATGGCACCTCTCAGCTCATGAGTGCTGGCTTCTGGTTATCAGCTCACCCTGCACCAATGTACCTCCCCTTTCACTCCATTTAGAAGGAGCTCAGTGAACAAACTCCACCTAAGCATTTACTCTGTAGGAGGTATAGACTCGGGTCCTAGCCACCAATGACCTCACAGCCTGCTGGCATGCTTCCTGTCCTGTGGACTGAGGTCGGGCTTCTCTGGTGCACTTGTTTGTCAGAGATTTATGATGGCAACCTGCCTACAGGTGCTTGCCATGTGGCAAGACCAGGACCTCCTCATCCTAGTGGTCTTGCTCTCAGTGAATAGTGAGTCTTGTTACACTGAAGGGGAGGAGGTGGCATAGTTTTCATTCCAAGCATTTATTAGAAGGGCAAAGAAGAAAAATGATGTTTCTATAAAAGAACAAATAAAATTTATAACTTATAGCATGGAATTTCTTTCTTTCTTTTTTTTTTTTTTTACTTTGTGCTTCAAAGATCAGCAGCTACTTTAAGGTTTATCATCACCATTGAGTCAGCTGGCTAGGTCAAAGTTCTAGTTAACCTATTACAATCACTGTAAAACCTGTCAGGGCCATATATTATACTTGCTGCTCATTTATATTCAAGCAGTGAGGTTGGACAGGCCCTCTAAGAGGAGTAAATGTACCATCTGTACTTACAAATAATAATGTAATTACATATATGTACATGTAACATATGTCCCATGGAAAACTCATTCTACCAAAATGAAAAGTTCTTAATTTATATATTATATTATTGCACAACTTCAGTGCATAGCAAATGAAGTATAACAGCTTGATATATAATAATTCAAAATCAGTAACATGAGCTGTGTGTGGTGGCTCATGGCTGTAATTCTAGCATTTGGGAAGCATACACAGGGAGACTGTTAACAAGATTGAGGCTAGCCATGGATTCAGAATAAGACCATGTCTCAAAACTCCAATAACAAACCACGAAATTCAATAATGAAATAGTTCTAGGGCTTCAAAACCTGATAAAGATGAAAAATGTTTCACCACAGTGCCTCCAAGAGTCAAGTTTAAGTGGCCAAATCTTTTCCCTTGGAAGAGAAGAAAGGAAGAGTCACGTGAGGGTGCTGAAAAGACTGGCATTCTAGCTACTTAGAGACTAAGAGGGTAAGAGTACACCAGAGAACTGGGTGCCAGCCATCTATCTCGCCACCTGCCACTGTCGAATGCCTCAAGAAAGATGCTCATGGGAGCCCTGTAGGCTCATTAGTCTACCAGTCTGATTCCCAAAGAGAGGACCCTTGGCTCTGGAATCTTTCACAAGGAAGAACTCATGGTCAAGTCGTCCCTGCTCTCTGTCCTGGAGCCGAGGAACCAGCATCAAAGGAATAAAGCTACCTAGCCTTAACTCAGTTATTAAAAAAGAAAGAAAGAAAAAAAGGATAAAAGCACATAAAACAAGATGTGCTCTTTAGAATCTGCCTGGCTCTCAGATCTTCCTAATTATATTTTACATATCAAGTTTTATACATATATTATACTTGTAATGACTTTATATCAGTGAAGTTTGGGAATAGATAGTTTATCTCTATTTTCTGTTTCCATTTTTTTCTTTTAATAATTGGAGATATTATAGAGGTTTATAATTACCCAGACCCACAGGTAGGAATGCATTTGCATTCAACTCAGAATAAACCCTGTAGTGGAATGTTCTCAACAGGATCATCCTAACTCCTTTTCCTGCAAGTTGTAATTTTGAGAAAACTTTCCCAAACTTTCCTGTGCAGTTTCTCTAAGAATTATTCAGAAAAAGCAAATAAGACGTCACCCTTCTATTGTTTCTAACCTAAAACCCACCTCTAATGTGAGAATCTATACACTTACCTGGGTTTGTTTGGGTTTTTGTTTGTTTGTTTGTTTTATTTTGTTTTTAAAGAAGAATTCGTGCAGTGCATCTACTTCCCCAAATCCTTCCTACACCAAATGGCAGTTTCCATCTGTGTCTGTCACTTGCCAGCTGGACAACAGTATGTGGCATTCTTCTGGTGGGTCTAAACCTCTACCTAATCCCCATGCGACCTTCTAAGCTCCTCACAGTCAACTTCAACTCTTGGATTCCTACAGCAGGAGTGCTGAGGCATGCAGACTTACCGGGCCTGCAACGCCAATGTCAGCCTGATGTTAGCTTCTTCAGTCTATCCCTTCACTGGCTAGATTGACAATCCATAGTAAAATCTAGGGGACAAGCACCCAGGAGGGGGCGGAGAGGGGGGCTGACAATGCTTTTGTTTGCTTGAGTAAAGCTTTCATGAGTAAAAGCTACTGACCCGAACTTACATGGTCATAATCACAAAAGCATATTTAAAGAAGTCACTCTCACAGAAGAACTCAAGGCGGTAACGGAATAACCTAAAATTCATGACTCATTTTTTCTTATCACTGCTTATGTGTGTTTTATACTAGCTCAATTCTTCTTTCTAATTAGAACTATAGAAGTTAGTACATTTAAAAAAAAGAATTTAAACAATCTAGAACCAAGTCACCAAGTTACCATCAAATGCTATTGGGTTACAGTTTAGGAAATTAATTCTATTTAAAAGAGAATACAAAGAGAGTCCAGTCTCTCTGGTGATGGAAAGACAGTTCAGAGGCTCCTATTCAGCCCCAAATAGAAGTTCTGAGCTGAGCACTTCATCCTCAGGAGGATGCATGCATCTTACCATGGCATGGAAGAGTTTGGGAGATCACAGAAGCTAGCAGGGCCCTTGACTCCTCCTCTTCCCTGCCTCTGCTCCCTCCCAATCTACTTCCCAGGCTTATTAAATTGCCTACAGTTTATAGAAGTGCCCTACGCCTTTATGTCCTTACTGCCAGTCCACTCTTATTTGTGTGGCCATTTTGCTTTTTGCTTCTAGGTCACAGCACAGAAACCAAATATCCAGGACCCTTGGTCTAGGAGTCTGTACTATTTTCTCCTTGGGCATGCTCCCCAGCCACGGCTTCCCCAAAGCCAAGTGCCTAGAAAAGTGCCACATCTGATAAATGAACAAAGCCAAGCTAGGTCCTAGGAAACTCCCACAGCACAGGTGGGCAAGACTTACCTGCTTCCTCATCACGTCAGTGGCCTGCATAATGTACCGAGGAGGCAGCCCGTGGCTCCTGGCTAGAATGATGGCCTGCTCCAGCGTCACGCTCAGGGTGCACCTGTGGGCCAACGTAACAGAAGTCACAGTCAGAGCCACTGATGCACTCCTAGAGAAATCTGAACTACCAGCATCATCAGAAACCAGCCAAACTCAACTTTGCTCAGAATCCTAAAACTGATTTCCCTACATGGAATTCCCATTTAAAACGACAACAAAACCAGGCCACAGGAGCACATTACTTGGGTATATGTGTCAAATAATTTAGATTTAGACTAAGCCTATCATCGTGAACTATGTAGAAAAGACCTTTACCATAGAAAACAGAATAACCATATTCATAATGAAAGTTTTATTTCCACTGCCCAGTGAACAACTCGAGAAATGGCCTCCTTGTGACCACTGCCAGGAATTGCTCTGGAGTTTTCACAAGCTACTGACCCGAACTTACATGATTAGCTTCTAGCTGGACATGATATTCACAGGTGCTTAGTGTCTGAGTCAGCTTGAATCGTTTCACACATTGTTTTACATGTACCCGTAGGCCACCGAAGGCCAACCAGTGTATCTGATGGTTCGTGTAAAAAGGAAATCAATTTCACTTAATTGCCTGCCTTGCCAACAGACTACAACCATTTTGTCCTCGGTAAGGTGTCCTCTGCATCAATTTCAAATCTGTTGACCCCAACGGTTGAATCAATAACGCTTGTTACACCAGCCGAGTAAAGCCAACGGAAGAAAAACCCGAACTTCATTTTCTAATCCCGAGACATGTCTGCACTCTCCTGAGAAAGCACGGCTCGTGTCTTCTGCCTCGAACACAGACACAGGGGGGGTTTTCATCACCAACTCTCTTAATCATTTCATACTGACTTATTCCCCATTACACAAGCTGTAAATAGTGACACAATAGAAAACGGCCCGCCAGAGACATGAAAAGGTTTTAGTTTAATGGGGCTATCGATGTAGCCAACGATATAGGTCAAACAAAGGGCATCACTGTTATCTCTCTACCTTTCCCTTCCTCATCCCCCCCCCCCACCCTGTCTCCATTATTTAACGCTGGCTGGCCTAACCCTACTGACTATGTAGCCCAGGCTGGTCACAGCCATCTTCTTGCTTAGCCTCCCAAGTGAGGGGATCCTAGACATGAAATAGCACACCTGGCTAAGAACACCTGTTTAGAACCAATGACATCCTACTTAAAGAAAAAGAAAAACTGACCTTTGGATCGGGGTGCATGTTGTCTTTCCCAAGCAAATAAAACAAAATGCTGCATATATTTTAATGAAGTTCTAGGATCGACTGAAGATTTAAAAAGCAACTTTTTTTTTTTTTTTTTTTTTTTTAAAGAACAATCATAGAAACATTGGAACACTGCCTGTTTGCAATTGAGGCTGCCAGGCTCCTCAGGGCTCAGGTTTCCATGTACCTGAATTCCAGAATTCCAGCACCCTAAGTGAGGTGATGTGTAGGAAAGCTGACAACTGGGCTCCCAGCTCTGTGGACCATGGGTTACGATTTGCCTCATAGCTCTTTATCTGCTCTCAACTCTTTCATCTGAATGTCGGGTAGTAAACGCCAACATTTTATTCCTGGTATCTAAAAGGCTCCAACTCCTGAAAGTGGTATGTGGGTTTCCCCTAGTGAATAAAAGCATGCACACCCACCATCAGGTTTTACAAGACATCATTTGGTTTTTATAGGTGCCTTGATTACCAAAGGGACTGAGCTTAAAACTGCAGACAAGAAAAAAGAAGGGACTTTGCTAAGCAAATCCTACTCACTATCAAGTTTCTTGCCTGACTACAATATCTCCCCTCTAGAATAATTCTTGCTTTCAAAAATGAACAAAAATTTTAAATATCTATATTTTTTCACCATCTTGGAAAAATATGGGCCTTAAATTTTGTAGTTCTTTCTAGTTGCTATTAAAAAAAAAAAACAAAAAAACACTTAAGGAGGCTTATTTTTTCCTTTGTTTGGCATGAAAGTAATTTAACATTCATGCTGCATGATAAAATGTGCACTTTTAAAGCAAATGATCAGTGTCACAGAAAAGTGTGTGAATCCTTAATAAAAGGCAGATATAAGTACAGTGGAAAACGCCCCTACATGACCTCAGAAATAAGATATTCCAGAATTGGACCCTGCCTTACACTTGTGAGGATGTGTGCTTGATGAGGTAATAAATCACAGGGGAATTGCTAGTTCTCCATAGAAACAAAAACAAGACAACATACCTGTGCTTATGATTCATACATTTTTTGAGACGTCCTGTATTGAAAATAGAGCCAACTCATTTCTATTTCGCCACACACTTAAAATGATAAACTACAGCTAATGGGTCCAATTTACTTTGAAGGATAGTTTAATTTAGAAGTCTTTGTGTGAAGGGAGAATGTGTGCGTGTTTGTGTGTGTGTTTGTGTGTATGTGTGTGTGTGTGTGTGTTTGAGTCAACACATTCATGTGGAAGCTAGAGCGCTGACCCTTAAGTGCCTTTCACTTAGGTTTTAGTTTGTTTTGAAACAGGTTCTCTGCCCCGGACCTGGAACTCTTTTAGTGTATGCTGACTGGCCAGCAAGCCTAAGCGACCCACCTGTGCCCACTTCCTCAGCCTTTGAACTACAGGGGCACACTCCAACAGCGGAACTTTCCGTGGGTTCTAGGGGTTGAACGCTAGTCCTCACGTTCACAGAGCAAGATCTTTATCTTCTCAGGACCTAACACAGTGGAATGACTTTCATTCTTTCATTCATGGGTATTTTGTGTGTCTGCCTTGTACCAAGCACCATTAGCCGATAGCAGAACCAAATTTGGTTCCATGTTGAAAAGCTCACTTTCAGGATTGCTGAAAAGGATCCTTTGGAGGTTCTTGGGGGGGGGGGACCCTGACAGCACACAGACACCATCGCATGCTTCCTTTTTTAAATGCACAAAGTAAAGTAAAATGTTTTAACCGCAGAAGGTTCCAACTGCTATGTTATTCCCTTCCCGGCTTCTTCAGTCATAATGTATTGTCTTGTGTAGCGTTTTAATGGTTGCTGATTATTTCTGGAACGGAGCTAGAGAAAGCTGAGTTAGGAAGCATTCAGGATAGCTTGGCTGGAATTATTTAGATGCTTTGCAGTTGCTCCCTCATGGAGTTAGGATATTTCAGTATTCTGGAGTAGCAATGGCTTCCGGAGCATTAATTCCTGCTTGCCCACTGCACAAAGCCTTCCCCTGTCAAAGGGCAGACGCGGGACCAGAGGCTATGACGCAATAACCCCACATCCTGTTCCTCTTGAGTGGAAGCATGTGTGACTAGAGGAAACAAGCTGGAAATGTATAAAGCCAGAAGCTCTCTGCCTAATAACTTTCCAAATAACAGGGCTTAGGCTGTGTGCTAAAGAATTTCATAAAGTTTTAAATTAACAACCGAAAAGTGTACAAGCCATTAGCAATAACACATTTTTGCTGCTGAAATGCTTTTCTGAGCTCTCAGGAACTCAAATTAGATCAGTCATGCTAGAAGCTAGAACAAATTTTCTATTCTCTTCAGAGAAAAATTATATTATGAAATTATCATAATTCGCTAGGCAATCAAAGGCAATGCCATAAAAATTATGGGACAAAAAGACTAGAACTGGGTCACACAATAATATCACATTCTAACTTTTATAAGACTTGTCTTTATTAGCATTTAAACCTCGTGAATTGTTCTTGTTCTGACATTTGGTCAATATTAACTTTCATTTTTTTTGGCTTCTCATTATTATTATTATTATTATTATTATTATTATTATTATTATTTTAGAAAGGCACTTAACCTCAGACCCTAACATTTCCTTCCACCACTCCAATAACAACAGTCTTCTACCTCTCACTGCTAATAGGCACCAAATAATAAGACAAAATTCTGGGCCTTTCTTCAACTGCATCTCACTGATGATGAAAAGCTTAGATTCTCAAAATTTCTTATATGCAAAATGCTGTATTTCATCCCTACATTAGCTCCTGTGTATTACATACTAAGGTTTTAGACATTCAGTCTTCTAGGAAGCAGCTTTTGCCACATGTAAACCTATTTAAGATGTTTCATGACTCTCTTATAATAAATTTGACTTAAAAAAAATCTCTCAAAACCTCAGGACCTTCTGCATATCTGGTCATTTACAATAATCTCAGACAAAAGCATCAGCTTAATTCTAATTACATCCTGAAAACTTCCAGGGTCTATTGGCTTATTTAATGCTGATTCAAATTATAGTACATGGGTCTCTCACGGGCAAATGCATTAACACTTGGGGCAGGGGGGTGCTGCACCTCTTGAGGTACACAGGAGTGGTGCTTGAGTCAGAATAGACTGATGGGTGCTCAGTGTGAGTGCTGGGTGCTGTAGTGGACTCCTTTGCTGTCATCGCCTGCAGGGTCAGAGGTGCTGACGTTAGGCTGGGTAGGTAATCTTTTTGTGCTACCTCTCAGGGCCAGTATTAAAAACTTTTATTAGTGTGCTTGTGTGTGTGTGTGTGTGACACTCAGGTCCTAGCTATAACTCAACACAAAGAATTTAACACATGGAAGACCAGATTGATGATAAACACCTCTAGATTTGTAGCCACAGTTGGTCATAAAATAGTATCATGTGTATATTCATCTAAAAATACTTTAAGTAATCAAACATAGAACACACAAGGAGTTCTCAGGATTTCTTTTCCCACATTTGAAAAATCATGAGTGAGATTGAACACTAGTTTAAAAACCTTTTTCTGTGTCATATTACCTACTCCGAACTAAAAAAACTACGCCTTAGAGATTCACTTTCATCACTGAGTTTATGGGTGAGTATTAACGAAGCAGAAGTAACCTGAGCAATGGTTTTTAGATATGTTAGGCATTAATTGTATCACTTGGATAAATATGATCTTATTAAAATGCTAGTTATAATTAGCATAATTATTAACTCAGAAAAATGGATTACTTGGTAACACCCATCTGGAATCTAAAGGTTTGTGTCAGAACCTTCTGAGTTTAAGAGATCAAGTGCTGAATAACAGTTTTGACTGAAAATGGTTCCACTGTGTGAAAATGGCCAACCCTAAAGCTCACACGTATTCACTTGCTTAATTTGTAGTAGCAGAACTCAAAGGAAAATAATCATGCTAATTTGAAATTAGTGAGTTTTGTCTAGAGGTAGAAATCTACATCACGATCACAGTCTGAGTTTCTGTCTTACATCCTTCCCAGTCCTCAGTCATGAAGACAAGGGGAAGAAAATTGTCCAAGGGCACAGCACCCTACAGAATCTGAGAAGGATGCCCTGGGAAAACTGTTATTTTGATCAAAATTCTTCATATGAATTATGTCTTACGAAGCTTTTGATTTATATTTAGAACCTTACAGATTTAGATCAGAGAAAAGGGAATCAATTCCTCCATTCAGGGAGACTCTTGGTGATTTCTCCTTTAATTAAGAGCGGGGCCACTTTGTTCAGTGACAATTGAGAACACGCTATTAGGAAGCAAATCATCTGTGCTTCTTGCTGCTGCTTCCTTAAGGGGCAGTTACCTGGATAGCATTCAGATTGTGGAAAAGTGTCCAACACCTATTTGGGCCCCAAGATAATGATGGGGTGCAGTTCACCAGAACATGAGCTGATCTGGTGGCTCATCACATGCCACCCATGGACACACAAGTGATTCTTTTAATGCATGAGAGACACCGCTGATCACCTGACTTCACACATTCCAGAGCCTCACCTACAATTCTGACCCATTAATTTCAACAATATTTGAGCTAAGGACACAGTTCTACCTGTTAGAAAGATGTATGTCCTTGTTGTATCCTTGAGCATCTTTTGGATATATGCCTAGGAGTGATATAGCTGGATCTTGAGGTATCGGTATTCCTAATTGTCTGAGAAAGCGACAGATTGATTTCCAAAGTGGTTGTACAAGGTTACATTCCCACCAGCAATGCAGGAGAGTTCCCCTTTCTCAGCATCCTTTCTCCAGCATGTGTTGTCACTTGAGTTTTTCATCTTAGCCATTCTGACGGTGTAAGGTGAAATCTCAGGGTTATTTTGATTTGCATTTCCCTGATGACTAAGGACACTGAGCATTTCTTTAAGTGTTTTTCAGCCATTTGATATTCCTCTATTGAGAATTCTCTGTTTAACTCTGTACCCCATTTTTTAATTGGATTACTTTATTTGTTGCTGTTTAACTTCTTAAGTTCTTTATATATTCTGGATATTAGCCCTCTGTCAGATATAGGGTTGGTGAAGATCCTTTTCCAATCTGTAGGCAGTTGTTTTGTTCTGATGACAGTGTCCTTTGCTTTACAGAAGCTTTTCAGTTTCATGAAGTCCCGTTTATTGATTTTTGCTCTTAGAGCCTGTGCTATTGGTGTTCTGTTCAGGAAGTTGTCTCCTATGCCAATGAGTTCAAGGCTCTTCCCCACTTTTTCTTCTAACAGGTTTAGTGTGTCTGTTTTTATATTGAGGTCTTTGATACACTTGGACTTTAGTTTTGTGCAGGGTTATCATGTTTGTAGCAGCTTTATTTGTAATAGCCAGAAGCTGGAAACAACCCAGATGCCCCTCAACTGAGGAATGGATACAGAAATTGTGGTACATCTACACAATGGAATATTACTCAGCAATAAAAAACAAGGAAATCATGTAATTTGAAGGAAAATGGTGGGAACTGGAAAAGATCATCCTGAGTGAGGTATCACAGAAGCAGAAAGACACACATGGTATATACTCACTCATAAGTGGATATAAGACATATATATATGATAAACATACTAAAATCTGTACACCTAAAGAAACTAATCAAGGAGGAGGACTCTGGCTAAGATGCTCAATCCCCATTCAGAAAGGCAAAGAGGATGGACATGAGAAAAAGGAGAAAACAGGGAACAGGACAGGAGCCTACCACAGAGGGCCTCTGAAAGTCTCTGCCCTGCAGGGTATCAAAGCAGATGCTGAGACCTATAGACAAACTTTGGGCAGAGTGCAGAGAAAGTTATGAAAGAAGAGGAAAATAGTAAGACCTGGAGAGGACAGGAGCTCTTCAAGGAGAGCAACAGAACCAAAATATCTGGGCACAGGGTTCTTTTCTGAGACTGATACTCCAACCAAGGACCATTGATGGTGATAACCTAGAACCCCTGCATAGATGTAGCTCATGGCAATTCAGTGTCCTAGTGGATTCCCTAGTAATGGGAACAGGGACTGTCTCTGACATGAACTGATTGGCCTGTTCTTTGATCATCTCCCCCTGAGGGGGGAACAGCCTTACCAGGATCCAAAGGAAAGCAATGCAGCCACTCCTGATGAGAACTGATAGACTAGGATCAGGAGGAAGGGGAGGAAGACCTCCCCATCAGTGGGCATGGGTGGAGAAGGGGAAAAGAGGGTGGGATTGGGAGAGGAGGGGGAGCTACAGGAGGATACAAAGTGAATAAATTATAATTAATAAAAATTAAAATTAAAAACACACACACACACAAAAGAAAGATGTATGTGCCTACGTTCAGTTTCTAAATCTCTTTCTCCTGGACTGTTTTGTGGCCCCATTTCTTCTGACTACAATAAAAAGAACCCTACAGACCAGCTATTTTAGAGTTTTACCAATTTGATGAGGAAGACAAGAAATGAGGCATGAGAATTAATTTATTAAGGACACAGGGTAGAAGGAATTTTAAAATGTGTCCCAATCCTTGCCATTTCGCCCACCCTGAAAAAATGTTACAGTATTCCAAAGCTTCCTTTCTAGTGATTCATGATGGCCTCTTAAGGTTCCATTGAAAGTGGTGTATCATTACCAGCTCCACGTCATCAAGTTTAACTTGTCCATTCCCAGATCAATGCATGTGCGCAATGGATTACTGCATCTACAGAGCACATTCCATCCTTATTTATTTCCTATTTTTAGCTACCTCTCAGACCTCCGCTTTCTAGCCAGCTACTAATGCTATCTCTTGTCTACACTGCTAAAACCTCACCCTGAGCCTTCTATGTGGCCTCTTTTCCCTGTGTTCCTCTACTGAGAAGTTGGTCTTCTTAAAGTGCAAATGAATTCAGATGAGGTATAAGGCCTTCACAATGCAGCCACGGTTTCTGCTAACTACTACATGCCTCAACTGCACCGCTTACGTTTTTTTGCAGTGACTAACCCCTAGTTTGTACAATCTGCTCTTCATGTTCTCTCAGCAATCATATGGATATGTACATTTGAGAGCACAGATACTGGAGAGATGGTTCTGGCTTTGCAGATAGTTCTGTGGCCTTAAACAAGTTACTTAATCTCTTTAAACTCCTTCCCCTATAAATCTAGTTAAATGATAACGGATATCTCAAAATGGGTTTTTTTTTCAGGATAACATAAAAATAACGTCTTATTATTTATCATAGAGCTATCAGATTTTACTAATATCACCTATCGGCTGGCCTGGTATCTGTGTTGACTGAAGGTTTTCTACAGTGTAGTCTGATTCCTGGTACTAAGTGGTTAATACAGACATTAGGAGAAATCATACAAACCCACAGTAAGTTCCAGTGGTATGCACACAGTCCCCAAAGACAATTCATTTCTTTAATAGTCTGGAACTGGAATGTATTTATAAAACAGGACCCACTCATTAAATCTATTCAGAAATATAACAAATGCATTGAAAGGCCAATAGATATTGGCAAAAATCAATAACTGATTTCCTTATAGCCCATATATAAAAATTTTGATTTCATGTCCTTTTTTCTAGATCCAATCACTGTTCCCCCTACATCTGCTGGTCAACATTTCTGGGTGAATTTTCCTTTTACTTGGAAGATAAATATTACAGTATACTGATTGATTAGTCTTAGGTTAATGCTGTTGAGAAAAGTTTGCCTTGAATGAATCTCATTGGCCTAATAGAGCTGCTACACAAGCTGTCACCATCTATTGATTCTGCTTTGAGTCACTTCACTTAAAAGCCTAACCCTTCGGCTATTCTCCTTCTCAGTATGAAACAGCTGCAGTCAAGCTCCCCAGGATGACTCCCTTGTTAAGACTAAGTGCAGGGAAGGTGGAGACTCTCAAATCTCCCTGCTTGGTGGAGCCCAGAGGCCCCACAGTAAAGTTCTACAAATAGCCTTTTATGTTAGCAACAAAGAAACAACGGTTAACACCTGCCTCTTTTCATGTTTTAAACCTCTGTCTTTATTCTAATAGTTTTTCTCTCTAGGAACAAAAAAAAAAAAAATTCCTCCACCTGAATTCAAGGGGAACTCTTGTTGTCTTGAGTGAGTTTCTATGAGATTGCAATGCAGAGTTCTAAAAATAAAGACTAACAAGATCTGGTATTTTGTGTTCTCTATTTCTTAGGATGCCCCTCCCCCCCTTTTTTGCCTATGATGAACCCTTACTGTGATTTCTGATAGTTCCTTCAGTTTCCTCTATTTTGGTAGGTTGATATAATAATTTAGGCAGCTATGTTTTATGGGCTGGGGGTACAGTTTAGCGTAGAGTGCTTGCCTGGCATGAAGGGGGACATGGGGTCTATCGCTAGTACACTTAAAATAGAAAAAAATACCCACATTCATATTTTTAATTCTGCAATAAAGATATGGATGGATTTACTATCAAACCCAAAGGTCTTCGTGGAACAACCAGACTGCCTGCAGTTGCTAGGTCTGCTGGTAGAAATGTTCATGTATGCTGCCCATTTAATCTTCATACTCCCACTGTGACAAAGAGGTCATTACTTCCTTCTCATCCGTGAGGATCAAAGAGATCGGGTTATGCAATCATTTACTTACTTTAATAGCAAGTAAGTAACAGGATCCAACCATTTTCTGATTTAAAAACCAAGACTGTTTTCACCACTACATGAAATTCATAGCACACAGTTAATGCCTTTAGAGAATTTGAGCTCCCAACATCCATAATTCAACAACCACAATCCTGGGCTCAGCACTTGTATTTTGTATGCACTGTTTTGGTAGCAATGAATCCAGGAAGCCCGAATTGCTTCTGGATGGAATGTAGACCCATCTTACTAAAATGTGCTCATGATTAGAAGGGAACCAGTTTTGAAGCACGCTCGGGTATATCGATTGTAAAGCAATCAAAGAGTGACGATAAGCAGACAGGATAATGTGTTCCTTTCCCCCCGGGGGAATTGCATTCTGCTGCAGAAAATGTACCGCTCTGTGCAAAGCATGCTCATTCCTGCGATGATCACACTTATTCTAGCTTCTAATTATATTTAACCATGGCACACAGGGCACCACTGTGCGTACTCTCCTGGCAAGTCGAGCAAGGCACCTGACTGGAGAAACCAATTTGTTCTCGTTACATGGCTCTGTTTCCCCTCCTTGCTTTTATTGCCTTACACTGAGGGAAATTGTACACGTGGGGGTGAAGGCAGCATGTTAAACACTGATCAATCCCCGAGTGGCTGCACTGCTTTTCCGCAGTGAGAGCCACTGCAAAATTAATACGGAAAGACCAGATGCTGACCTATTGATCTTTCTCGCCCCATTCACCCTTAAAAATGTTTCTGCGACAAATAAAAAGCTTGGTAAAATTACTACAAGATGATGGGGATTTCAGAAAGCCAGGACTTATGTATCAGCACCCCCCCCTTCTTAATGAAGCACACAGACACTTTTGTGTGTGTGAAAAAACAATCCAAAACTAAGCCAAATTGGGACACTATGTTAGAGAAAACCTCTGAGTATCTACTGAGGTTTTCAACATTATCACTTGACCCTCATCAAAAAGACAGTTCTTGAGAAATCTGCTGGGGATGTCTAGATTGGATCATCAGAGAGTTGAAAGGTTAATGGATCAGCAAAGACAGGCCAGGCAGAGCTCAGCACTGTGAAAAACAAGGAAGCAATAGTGCAGGAGTGATGAGCAATAGCTAGGGGAGATCCTGACAGCAGAGATAAATTCAATACTCCCTCCACCTATCTTAAGGCGGAAGAGCAATGAAGTTCAAGGGGGCACGGTTCCAGCATTGCCCAGGGAATTAAACATGAAATTCTAATTAAAGATAATGACACCTTCTAATACAGCTTTGATCACAAACTCTTGAAGTTCTCCATATGTACCTTTTTGATTTGTTTCGTTTGTTTGCTGTGACAGGGTTTCTCTGTGTAACCTGTCTATCTTGGAACTCATTCTATAGACCTGGCTGGCCTTGATCTCAGAAATCTGTCTCTGCCTCCCTCGTGCTGGGATTAAAAGCATGCATCACAACTGCCTGCCCCAGCCCCCACTCTCTCTGTCTCTGTCTCTCTCTCTCTCTCTCATAAAACCTAGGCTAAAAAACCAACCATAGGGCAAACACACCCACTAACCTTGTCGCCTTTCTATTCCAGAACACCCAGAATTTCTCACTGACCCAGCTCACTGTGGAAATCAGCACCAGCTTTCGGCCCTGGGTACGGCACTTTGAGGAAGCGCTGGCTATGCAAGGATGCACAGGAACAGGAACCTGCTGTGAGTAAGTTAGTACCCTCAACACTGCCCACCACCAGGGAGGAATCTGCTTCTCCCCACTGTATACTTCAGCCTTGGCTTCTCTCTCCCATGCTTTTCATCGCTGTTTTGATATGGGGGTTTGACTGATTACAAGGCCCATCTATCCGAGGTAGCGGGGTTCTTCACTGCCACCGGCCCCTCCTGTCTGTTCTTTGGTATGCCATCTCACTTCTGCGCTTTTTCTCCATAGGTTTCCTGATGCCATGAATATGTATAGAAGTGTCTAGCTATGGTTCCTTAGCATGGTAACAGTTAATTTTGCCTAAGTTCACCTAAACCATTGAATGGGCCTTGGTTACTGTGTTTCCACACATTCTAGGTTGCTCTTGCTGTGTTTGGCTCTCAGGTGTCTAACCAGTGGGTGCCTGCAGGGAGAGTACGAGGGGTACCAGGCAGTATCGGTGAACTTCTGCAACTCCAGGTGACCTTTCTTCTTGTCTCAGCTCCTAGAGTAGGGTGGCTGATGGCCTTCTCCTGGATTATCTTTGTCTTGTTCCTAACAGAAAATTTTAACACAACTCAAATATGTCTCTATGGAGCCTTCTTTCTCTCTCTTTCCTAATCAGCTCCAGCTCTGTTTTACAATAGCTGGTGACTTACTGGACATTTTCAGTCCTTCTTAAAAGTGACTAGCAAAGGACATAGAAAATCAGCGCATAACTAGTTAATTGAACATCGTCTACACAATCCCCTAAAAGAAGTGTGTATGTGTGTGTGTGTGCGTGTGTGTGGTGTGTGTGTGTGTGTGTGTGTGTGTGTGTGTGTGTGTTCTTTCTGTGGAGATCCTGGTTCTATATCCCCCAAGGTGGTCAGTAAGAGTCATCAGCTCCCCTATGTGCTGGCTGATTTGGGTTGGGATGTTAGCCTGACTGAATTATGGGAACCGGAAAACCAGAGAAGAGGCATTGATTTTGAGTCATTGTATTTCTTCATAGTGCTCAAGGGCCTAACTCTCTTTGCTGAAATACCCAAGTGGTTTGGTCTTTGACATGGATGGGTTGGTCCCCACTGTGGCTCTGAGGATTCTGGGGGCTGGCATCTGTGGCTGTAGGGGGTAAGACTTGTCTGTCTGGCTGCAGGTCCAGCAGAACGAGCATGCGAGAGTCTAGCTCCTGAGAGCCAAGACACCTCTCCACTACCCGCAGATGTCAGAACTGCAGGCTTTCCTGTCTTTAGACTCAGGACTCATATGGAAGTGTCAGAAATATCATAGTTACTTAGATTTTCTTATTTTAATGATGAAATGCATTTATGTAAAGATGCTCGTTTTACAGATATTGAAGTCAAGGCCTGTTTGACCAATGTCACAGAAATTCCGTTGTCCCAACTAGACCCTTGCAATAAGGTGTTACTCTCAGAAACCCTGTGTTATTAACCTTTGTTTTAAGAAAATACTGTACATTTCAAAACCAAATAATGTCATGCACTAATTTAGCAAGATTTGTATTAAGTAAAGGCAGTCTAAATAATAAGACAACGTTACTTGCAGACATGAACACGTTTTTAAGGAAAACAATTGCTGCCTTCATCTCTTGTCTTTTATGAGAGAATGAAACTGCTATGATGTCTGAAATATCCAATTTCCTCTATTACTTTAAGAGAATATGATACCAAAAAAAGAGAATGCATATACCTGAATTATTTATCAGCAGAAAATATCTATGCTTCTTTGCTTACTGGAAAATTCTGTAACATTTAAAGATTACTTCTAAGAAGAGAACTCATGAGACAAATTAACATCTGTATTATGAAAAGGCAGAACTTCCAATCTTTTATCAGTATTCTGATGCTCTGAGCCTCTTTATTAAAGCGTATGGATGAGAGAATAATTGCAAGGCTTATTTTCTTTAAGAATTAATGTTTCACTTAACCATCTTAACTTGACTTGAAATTCAAACACCTTCCCTGATCTTGCTGTTAACCTCTTAACTATTTTCTGGATAAAATATAAATGGATACATTTTGAAACTTTTCCTTGCTTGTGGAAGTATTTATTAGTTCCTTTCCCTTCAGATAGAGACCCCCAGAGTAAATGGCATCTGCTGACATATTTTCTATCTTTATGGGCTAGAACAGGCTTCACTGCCTGCCTCCTGAGACTCTCTCATTACCTAAGTCAGGTTACCTTGAATGTTCTACTTTCTTAAGAGTCTACATTACCTAATCTGAGCCTATTTGTCAATTTGTCCTTTGATGTCATGTTAATGACAGAATAAAATATTACAAGAAAGCGTCCTTTAAAAGTTCAAGGTGGTTATAACAAATGTGAATAGATGTTACCTGAGAAAGACTTTTGTAACTTTCGAAACAAGAATCACTGAACTGTTCATCTTTGTTTGAAATGAAAACTATTCTCTTGGCACCTTTATTAATACTCATTTCCTTGGAGGTGCTTTCATATTTCACCGTCTGGATTTGATTTTCTTAACAAACACTACAATCATATTTTGAGTCCTGTCCATAATTGCACAGAGTTCTATTGGTGGGTAGGGAATGGCCCTAGGACCCAACTATTTAAATGTTAAATAGCAAAATACATCTCAACTTCCTAATAAGCTACTAATAATTGTATTTTGGAAATGTATCCTTTTAAGCTTGATTCCTAAAACTCTCTCTCTCTCTCTCTCTCTCTCTCTCTCTCTCTCTCTCTCTCTCTCCACACACTGTGCCCTTCTTACACTTGTGAGCAGTTTTTCACAGGGAGGATTATGGTACAGCTGGAGGTCAAAGCTGGGAAGCCTCAATACAGTAAGGCTCAAGTATATTAATGAAAAATGGAGGTTCTGATTCTTGAAGAAATTCAACCTCACCAGCAATCATGAAGACAAAAGGCAGGGTTTTTTTTTTCTTTTTTCTTTTTTTTATACAGAAGAATTTGACTAGATACTTCAGAGGCTCAGCGAGTCCTCAGCCCTGCATTCACTTACCCACCTGCTGGCACAGCCACACCAAGACTCTGGTATCACTGATCACTCAGGAAGGAAACTCAGATCAAGACGAGCACAAAGGCAAGTTCCTAAAGACACACACTATGATTCCAGGCACCTAGCCTTCACTAGAGAAAACTGAAACATGTGCTTTCAAAATGCTCTCTCCTCAGGGGTTCCTAGTGCCTGACTAAGCAGATACTAATGTAGTAGAAGAGAAAAACATATTGATGGACTCAGTAAGAGACATGTTTGGGGCTCTGTAACATTTGTGAGACACTGATTTATATTTGTTGAAGGGAAAATTGTGCCTGTTAAGTAGGGGTGGGAACAATGAACCCAAAGAAAGAAAGAAAGAAAGAAAGAAAGAAAGAAAGAAAGAAAGAAAGAAAGAAAGAAAGAAAAGAAAAGAAAAGAAAAGAAAAGAAAAGAAAAGAAAAGAAAAGAAAAGAAAAGAAAAGAAATCACAGCCACAAGGTTTTTGACTGCCTGTAGCAAGTAACTGGTGTGGGTACAAAACAGAACTTGAAAAGCCACAAAGCTGATTCAATACCACTAAAAGGTTCTATTTGGGAAAATAAAAATAACTCTATCTACAAGGCAGGTAACAACACAGTACAAGTAACATATGTCTTTGTAGGAAAGGAAATTCTTAAGGCAACAAATACTTCCATGCATTAGCAAGAGAAGCACTACAGAAATATAATTATACCTCTATTAAGGACAAGGTGCAGATGAATTCCATTGCCCCCTGCAGACAAGGTAAGGAAATCTAAGGTAATCCACACTATTTGTTGGGTTTTATTGAGAGTAATTTGTTTTGGAGCCTAAACTACAATGTATTAACCAGAAAGCTTAGAATTTTTGACATTCTTTTTTTTTTTTCATTTTTGCAATCTTTTATTTTTCCTTCAGAATGGTTTCCGTCTTCTCTGTGTACTTTCTGGCTCTCTGGGGGTATCCTGGGCAGCATTGGGATGGAACATTCTTTTTTTTTTTTTTTTTTCAATGCAGTTTATTCAGGAACCTTGAACAATCATCTGAATTTTTGACATTCTAACAAGAGAATGTTTCTCTTTTAACTTAAGAGACAGAGGCATATAGAAAGGTGTTTTGTGCCAGTGTTACATGCAAGAGCAGTAAAAAAAACAAAAAAAAAAAACAAAAAAAGCAATCATTAAACAGAAAATTAATAAGTGATGGCAGAGCCACAAGCTGCGACATTAAATAAGGCATAAGAGAGATGATGAAAAACAAAAACAAAATGTGTCTTCTGTGCTGCTGACACAGAAAACAGGAGACAGGGTAATTCATAGATAAATTGAGTTCTTCATATTGAGACTGAGGAAGAAGTACAGAGTTGAGGAGCTTTGGCTTGGTGATTGCCTTTTGGCTGCATGGTCTCACACTGAAGGTGGTTGGGCAAGAAGTCAGAGAACTAAAGGGAACAGACTTACAGTAACAGCCCATTCCTGTGAACTCAGCAGCCTCCCTCAGGACATGACGAACTCTCACTAGGGCGGTTTTTGCACTAGTAAAGCAATGAAAGTGGGAGAAACCACGAGAAGTTCCATAAAGGAAAAAGTGTACGAGGAGAAAATGCTATTGCTAAATGTCTATTGCTAATCACCTCAATCACATTCATACTTTTGAAAAGGCAAAACCTCATCTTGAGAAGGGATCAGCATTATTCCCTTGCTCTACTCATTGGCTTAGTTATCAGTGAGAGGCAGAGGAGAGCATCAGGACAGACACCCTGGGAAAAATTCAATAAAAACAAAGCCAGGCTAAGTGCTTCATAATTCATCTTAAACTCCATTTTCCTAATTGTTAATATGCATTATTAACATAGATGTTATACTGATGCAAATTAAGCCTTCCTTTCCTTCTAAAAGCTACATTCTTGCTCCTAATAATAAAACATTTGAACACACCTCCTCTTTATCCAATAAATAAAAATGCAGTAAAGTAATCCAAGTGGACACTATATATTTTGGGTATATATTTTTTTCATTTTTTTATTTTAAAAAACCTTGTATAACATTTGATTGACACTGGATTTGTCTTCTCAGTGGGAACCTGACTGCAAGCTTCCTTGTTTTAATGTTTCCTGCAGGTGGAGATCTCTGTCACTTCCTCTCTAGCTGCCTGAATTGGAATTACTAAAGGGTTATTTTAGGAACAGCCTTCTGTGAAATTTTGAATGCCAATGTAAATTGGCACACATTTTATCCTCCTGAAAAAAAAAATCTAAGCAAGTCCTTCACGGAAAAAATAAAAATTCATACGAAAGCCCCAAGTTATTCTGCATAATATAAAAATAAAACATAATATTCAAATACTTTCATATTTAAACCCAGCATCTGTCAACAGTTTAGTAAATATCTTCTAAAGTGAAAAACCCAAACCATTATTGATTTTGAACTGTGAAAATGGAGAAAATCATACTTAATTTTTTTTCAATGCTATTTATGGTTCTAACGTAAGAATCACTGCATACAGAAATCGTAAAATGGCTGTTTAGGGTTGGCAACACCCAGCAAACTCTACAAGTGTTCATGGAATGTCTGTGAAAGTAATTTGGACATTTGCTCATGATTGCATGTATTAAATGGCAGACTGAATTTCCTTAAATTTCCGTAAATTCATCCAAGGGTAAGAACTTGCATTTCTACAAGCAAAGTGACACATGCCTGTTTGCTTGTTCTAGTTCACTGACAACGATGATAGTGAACTAGGGAAGGCAAGAACGCAGAAAGTCAAGGCCATAGCTCATCAAAATGAAATGTCCCGATCTTCAAAACTGCTGTCTTGCACGGCATTTCTGCCCTTTTTGTAATCTATAGACTTCATTTAAAAATTACTTCCATGGGATGGTTCAGATCTAATTCCCTGAGATATCAATTGTCCTCTGAATCCTGTTCATTAGTTTTAGATTTCCTAAGTTATAACTTCTTTCACTGTAGTTTTTGTTGTGTTTTCATCTTTGTTACTTTTATTATTAATTTTGTGAATGGTTACGCTGCCCCTGTTTGCTTTTCATGCTTGTCTTCATCATGAACACTCTTACTGTGTGATGGTCCCCAGCACCAGCTACAACACTTTGCCTGGACTAAAGACCAAACAATGTGAATAAATCAGTAACGATGCCCTTCAAAGTCTGAATGACCCTGTACTAAGAAAGTATATCCTGTGACACAGCTGAGCTCTCTCCCTGCACAGATTAAAAGGAAGACTAAAATTCTACTTCATGATACCCAGCTCTAAGGTTTCACTTCCGGAAGAAAAGAAGAAGAGGGGAACAAGTGATCATGAAGCAGGGCTTACGTCAGGATGCCCGGTTCCCTTGGAGGTTGAGTCTGGTAGAGCTCACGTCTGATGCCCCTGCCTTGGTTGCCCCAGACATGCCCCAGATGGCATGATTTCTCATGAAGAGCCTATCGTATCATGCAAGCTCCTGGACTATCACTTTGCCAACCACGGAAGAAAGGCACTTAGCCAACTTAAGGAACATTGTTCTCGGGGCACTTTGGCCCTTGGGATATCAGTAACTGAAGGACTGAATGTCTGTTCAACATGCTGAGAAAGGTGGCAATGAGCTATTTGAGTTTATCTCCAAGTAGGAAATTCTTAGTGATTAAAAGAGAGATGCACATTTTGTACCTGAAATACTAACATGGGAGAAATACAAATCTGTGCTATCCTGGCATACACAGAGGATTATCTTAATTGGTTTGTCTACAGCTAATAAAACCACAAGAACCCAAACCAGAAAATATCTCAATTGTACTGCAAACACAACTGCGTTCACTTGAACATCACTAGTTTTAACCCGGCCACATCCCGCCGTGTTAGAGACAGAGCAGGAAAAATGGCGATGGGCAGAGAAGTGGACCTACCGGTGCACGCCACTGCTGCACATGATGATGTGACAGGCGCCGAGCCTGTCGCACAGCTCCGAGGACACCGACAGCAGCCCAACTCCGGAGGCGCTGCAAGGCGTGTTCACGCAGGCAGCGATGCGCTTGGATCTGATGAACGAGGTGACCAGCCGGTAAAGTTCATCTAAAGCATTGAGGGGCCTCATGAGCTGGAAAGAAAGCGCCGAAGACAAAGCTCAACACATTTGGAAGCCCATTTGGGTGGCATGCAATTCAGCTGTCCCAGCATTCAGATCACTGATGTAAAATGCCATCTTAGGAGGGAGGCAGCCCACTGGAGAGTGTCACTATAATCAGGGAGTGTGCGGAGAAGCAGCAGAAGAGCTAAGAAGGAGGCAGGTGAACCACATCACATTTTACCTTATCTATGTAGGCAGCTTTGGAGGTGGCATTTGGCGGTGTATTTGACTTGTCCAAGTAGAATGCCCTGAAAGAGTCCAAAGGAAACCATTTATTGTCAGATAACAAAGAACATAAAATGCATGAAGGTGTTCGGTTTCTAAAAGCTTCTGCTTAAAGATCAGTAGATGAACAAAGGCCCTGACAATAAGGTTGGCTGGGACTAGGCAAAGGCAACAGTTACTCCCAGGAGAAGGCTGTGGCCCACAGACACCGACCCCCGCCCCCAGTCTCATAATTAGTAGTAGTCTTGTTTGTTTCAAAATTAGGCAACATGGATCAATGAAGTTTTCCAAACTAGATTAGGAAAGATACTCTGGACAACTTCCAGATGACAATGACATTCATTTCTATTGAGAATTAGTTTCTTCTTGCCCAAAATGCTGATTAAGGTTCTCTTTTTAAAAAATGCATATAATTAATTCAAACTGGTTATTGCTCTCTAGAATTCAGTCTGATCTCCTGAGATTTATTTCCAGGTACCATATGTAATGAGTGCCATGAACAAATAAACGGCCATAAATACAGGGGTGAATCAACACCAGGCAGTATTTGGTGTCAATAGTAAGGTTACAGTAACCAAATGTCAGGAAGATGGCCCTAGTGAGCCAATGAATCAGTTTTCACTAGATCAATAGCAAAATTAAAGGCGATTTGGGTACTATTTAAACCTTTTCCTAGAATGCCCAAGAGGGAGAGAGCAGTAATTCAAAAGAAAGGCTCTCAAAGAAAAACCTTTATTTTAAAGCTTGGATCTTGTGAGGCGCAAAAGCATGCAGTGGGGGCAGGGCTGGAGAGCAAAGACACAGCAAAGAGGAAAAGGTGGATCCTTGTGGGGCCTTGTAAGGAGTTGGGAGCCCCTGAGTGGAAGCGACCATTCAACTGGACTCCTTGGCAGAAAACTCATCGTTATGCCCAACACTTCAAGTGTTAAAGTTTAACGTGTCTTTCATTTCAAACACACCAGGCCAGATTTAGTATGCTATGAAGACCATGCACACACTGCCATGCTTTGATACATTGTGGCATTTTGCCCTTTGTTTCACCTTTTAAATAAATAAAATATCACCAAGATGGTCAAAGCCTACTCGAGCGCATCCTCCTCCACTGCCCTGCTTGTGCCAACAGTAGTCCTTTTCCTAGGACCATACCATTCAGACTTCTGGAAGCCCACATACATGGTGGCCATGCTAAAGTCATCACACATCACATGGCTGGCTTCGTCAGAGGTGACAGTGAACAAGCGTGGGCATATTCTATCTGCTGTGTTTACAGACTTTCAACTTCTGGCCTTTTAGTGTGAATTTGTACATATTTGTTGACTGCTCGTGTTTCTTCTCTTATTTGTCTGCTCCTATTTCTAACTTTTCTCTAGTATTGCACTTTCTTCATACCTGGTTATTAGCTATTATATTTTTGGTGTGGGGAAGTTTGAGGCAGGGTTTCTCTGTGTAGCCCTGCCTTTCCTGGAGCTGCCTCTGCCTCCTGAGTACTGGGATTAAAGGTGTGCACCACCACAGCCTGGCCTGTAGGTATTACTTTTTACATGATAGTTAAAGTTTACATGGCTTAAAGCTTTTGTTTTTAATCCTACACATTTCTCATCCTAGCTCATTTATGGTGTTTAATTTTAAAAAAAATTGCTTATTCAAGTATTATTTTCATTCACTGTCTTTCAGGGCATTTATACCATAAAATTTTAGAATATATATCAACAGGATTTCTCCTCCAATACTGCTTTCAGTTCAGGATCTGGAGAAAGATTTTTGCTGAATGCTAAGTTTCCCTTTTTATGCAAGCTCAGTTCTATAGTTTAGCCACTAGAGTTTAGATGTATATTTATTTTTATAGATCCAGGTAGGATCACAGATTGATATTTTCCATCAAAGGCATCTCATTTTCAGATCAGAAATGATTGCAGCTATCAACTATCCCAGTTTTGCCTTTCCACCAATATTTCTATTTTATCTTGGTGCTCCAATTAGACACATATTTACATCTTTTTAAGTGTGCTAGCCCTCTCCCTCTCCTTCCAAATCTATCTGTACTCTATTTCAGGTGGTTTCCTCAGCAAGGCTTTTCAAGTGTATAATTTCTCCCTTGGTCAAGTATATAACTTGGCCTTTGTTACAAATTATACTATGATGATTATCTTTTATTTTCACGCTGTCTATTTGGTCTCATTTTTCTTCTGTCATGAAAAGTTGATGCCTCCCCAACCCCTGAATATCTTTTCCCCATGTGGGCTACAGAGATGTTCTGCTTATTATTGTAACATCTAGCAACAGTGACAGGGTCATCTCAATAAATATCTGCAAATATATAATAATTAGGTAATTGGGATTTTTTTTTTGTTCCAGGATTTTATGCCTTTATGGCTAATATTCCTTTTGTCATACTTTCAGAATCCCAGATATATATTTTCTAGGCTGCTTTGATGGATCAATTGCTTCTAGGACACTGTTCTCAACTTGTGGGCCACAACCCCTTTGGGGGTGGTGTAGTGGAAGTTTTGGTTCCTTTAAAAACTCAGTTATGTTATGAAAACGTGTTTTTGTTTTAATCCCAAGTGTGGGATATGGGGCTGCTTTAATTTATCCACAGCTGTTCATTGTAATTGCCTAGTTCGGGGTATGGTCTTTGCCAGCTGATAAGAGCCTCCTGCAGCCTGGAGACAGGTGTGGTCTTGCCAGCTGGAGATAGTTTAATTCTGAGGACTCTGTAAGGGTCTAAATACCAGAGCCCAGAGCCCAGATCGAGAATGAGAACGCTGCAGAAGATGTTTTGAAGGACAGTTTGAGGAGGCTCCAAGGAGACCATTGGAGGAGAAGAAAGAAGGCTGCTGTTGTATTTGCTGCTTCAGGTTTGCTGGACTGCTGGATATCCTGATGACTGAGATTGGTATTTCCCCGAAGAACCCAATGACCCTAACCAGCCAGAAATAGTAGAGAGACCTATATCCCCTTTCCTTCCAAACCTTCTTTCTTTCCTACCTAGTGCTGAGGGGTTGATGGAAGGTAGAAGTATAACAAACTAAAATAAAATAGAGTTAAAATAGTGCCTAAAGAGGAGTCATATATCAGATATAATATAACAAATATCAATATCACATATCAAATAACATATATTTACACTATAATTCATAACTAGCAAAACTGCAGCTATCAAGTAACAAAATAATCATAATAATTTTATGGTTGGTGGTATCACAACTTAAGGAACAGCATAAAGAAGGTTGAGAACCACTGTTGTAGGACTTTTTTTGTTCAGAGGCCAGTATTCTGGCTCTTTCTTAGAGCTGGGCTTTCTCATGACCTATGGAATTACACGTACGTAATTTTACTTGCAGTGACAAAATCTTAAATTCAGTTTTATTTATTTTTATGTAACTCTATGATGGTTCTTTCTAAAGTGATTCTGAAGTTATTTTGTGCCAAGAGTCACATTTCTGTCTTCTTTACATTAGACGTTTGATTATTACATCTCGCAGACATCTAGAAGACAGAAGTCATGTCACAGACCCACCAAGTGACTCGCTTGGTTTCTGGGTTAGTGGCTCTCCTTGCTTCCTTCGGTCTTCTTCAGATCTAGCATTGCGTGAGTGACAGTGGCAAACAGGGCGGGTAGCACATTTTTATCCTTTACCAAAAAACAGTTCTTCTACGCCTGGTCACAATTGATGAAGCTGGCTCTGGACTGCCATGTTGTTGAGCTTTAAAGTGACCTTCCACAGTCCCACAGAAACTGCCTCAGCCTCTCTGCCTATTCCAGAGCCCAGCAGGTCAGAGGTCTCAGTGGAGCCTTGAACCATGGCTATTCATGATCATCTGTGACCTATACATTTTCTGTCCTCACAGTTGATCTAAGAAAGCTACAAACTCGGAAAAGATGGGGTGTTACAAAGTCAGATCCTCTCTCTGACCAAATATTCTTTCCTCTGCTGTGTAAGGGAAAAAAGTACCAAAGTTCAAGGGCTTAGTCTCTTGGGGCCCCAATGTCATCATTTTGTAGATGGCACAGTGCTGGTGTATGAAGTGCCCAGTTCTATGATATGCAGATAGGACTTGTCTAATGGACAACATTGACTAAAAGTGCATACAGCAGTCAGGATTTTGGGGGAGTGCTTTAATCATAGAAAAGGACAGACTTTTGGAAGTGCAAGATGACTCAGCAGGCATAGGTGCCAATCAAGCCTGACTATATGAGTTATATCCCAAAACCCATATAAAGATGGACAGAGGGAAAAGACTCCACAATGTTATCTCTAACTTCCACATGTGCATTCACATATGCACACACACAATTAAAAAAAACATTAAAAAATACTATAGCGAGAATTTTGGTTTCTTTAAAAACCCATTCATGTTTTGTGATTATGTTTTTGTTTTAATCCCAGGTGTGGGATATGGGACTGCTCCAAATTGTTCACAGGAGCTGACTACGGTGTACCTCGTGCTCTGGTAGGGGTGTGATTCTTGCCAACTGAGGATAGTGTATGTTTTGGAATGCTGGGGACTCTTACAAAAGTCAGGGCTCCAAAGAAAGCAGCTGGTCCCTCCCCTCACCCCCATTGCTGCCTCTGCTGCTGCTTTCACTGTTTGGTGGATTGCTGGCTTGCTATTGCTGGTTGAAGATATCTTAAAAATGAAGATTTGACTTGCCCCAAGGAACTCAATGTTCCTCATCAGCAAGAAGTAGTCTAAATAGATCTATACCCTCTTTCCCCTTTAGCCTTCTTTATCATGTGCCCATTTCGGGGGTTGGAAGAGACTGGGGCAGAGAAGGGTAGTGGATAGAAGAATCCAAAAAAGTAGCAGAAAAGGCCCAGCTACTGAATACATTTGTTTTAAATAGGTTAAATTAGGGGTAAGAGACATAGCTCAGCAGTTAAGAGCACACAGTGCTTTTATAGAGGATTCAAGTTTGGTTCCCAGCACCAACATCTAGAAGCTTGCACCTGCCTGAATCTCCAGCTCCATGGGTTCTCCTAATGTCTTCTGGCCTCCTCAGGTATTTGCACCCATGTGCACATACTCACACATGGGTACACACACACACTTATAAATAATTAAAAATATAACAAAATCTCTTTTAAAAAAGATAAAATTAAGATCAAAGGCATACTGCTTTTCCTGGGGTCACCTAAAATAGTTTGCAACCACTTTGTTCTATTATGTTTTCAACTATTATGTTCAAAAATAAAAATTAAATTATGTACTTAAAATACAGATAATCCCATGGTCACTACACAAATAGAGATTTAGGCCTAAAAAGAAAAGAACTGTTTTTAGGTTAAAGAAGAGAAGTCTTCCTTTAAATTGCTTAGCCAAGTGATCTGATTGTAGGAACCTCAGATCTCTGACATGAGTCAGCTAGGAGAACAATGCTCTATGAGAGCAGCCCACAGATGATAGCACCATTTAAGGAGAACATCCTTAGGGAAAGATCCCAGCACCACTGGCTGCCCTTTTCTTTCTTTCCAAGAGAATGTTCTCTTCAAAAAAACAAAACAAAGAAACAACAACAACAAAACTGGCTAGGCTATAGCCCAGTGGTAGAATACTTGACTGGCCTGGCATGCACAGCTCATATACTTGCCCATCCCAGCACACATAATAAATATATAGGTTCAATCTCCAGCACCATAAGGAAAAGAAAAAGCTACAGCTAATTTAGCCTCCTGAGAGCAGGTTGGATCACAAAGGTCTAAATCTGCTATGTTCATTTAGAAGTGACTTTACAGAAATCTCCAAATATCAATGGAGCAAAATATTTTAAAAAACCAACAACTGACAGTGGATGAGCTTAAAGGGAAATAACTTATAGAGTGACAATGCATCTCACATCAAATAATATCATTTAGAAACTTTATTTTTTCAACTGCTATATAGCAGAATTGAAAAAGAAAAATCAGCTACTGATAAAACTTCACTATCCCAAATACTCTTACAAGATAAAAGTTACTACAGATTCAGAGTTCAATAAATGACTGATGAATACTTGTGCCTGTAGTTAACACTTTCTAATCCATAATGGAAAGAAAGGAATAATTATGAAGAGTCATTAATGCATGGCTATGAAAGCTAATAAACAATGACTGTTAACAAGTATTAACAATGTATTTACTGTAAAATACACCGATACATTGAAGATATCCAAAGCCAGCAACCAGGAACTACATGGCTATTTCAATATTCTTATATGCACACTCAACAAATCTGAAAACTCAATTACTTGTAAAGATGAGAGGTTAAACTTGAGGTGGAAATTAATGTTAGCAATACTTCATCACAGAAAAGGTTGTTTCACTTAACAGGTAGTCAACGAATTTCAGAGTCATCCAGAATATGACAAACCATAGATGCAAAACCAAAAAGAAAATAATCTCCTAATGCACTCTTTAATTACAAAAGTCCCGCAATGCCTCTTACTCAAATTTTATGGAGAAAGTTAATGGTGAAATTGGCTTAATGCCAAAGCTGACATCATTGGCAATGCTTCTAAGGTGAGTAAGAATGAAGTCATGGCCCTGGAAGTGAATATTGAAAGTCTGTCTAAGACCATCTTGAAATTGTGGCTGCTCGTTCAGGGAAGCTGACTAGTGAGTTCTCTGTCCTGCTGGCCCACGTCAGTTTTCACTATCACAGTTCACTAAAATGAGCAGATTTTTATATGATCCTTGTGTTTAAGTCCCAGAGAATGAAATACCAATGAAAGACATAAGGCAGCAATACATTTTTAATAAACAGTTGAACTTAAGTTGGCTTAGATATATGTATACATATACCTGAATCAAATAACTACACTAAAAGTAAACTTGGCATGGTCGGCCTACCATTGTCAAGAAGGCAAGCACAGGTGTATTTGCAGTAAAGGCTGACAGCAAGAGGTAACTTCAAAGACTTACTGGATAAGGAGAAGAAGGGTCCCAACAGTGGGACTTAAGAGTTACATTTGGATAGGATTATGACAGGTCACAATTGGTAAGAAGCATTTTAAGTGGAAGCTTCATCAAGAGTAATGTAATAGGCACAGGGGGAGATGGAGCCAATATACCTAAAGAGACAGTTCAATTAAGGGTGGAGGAAAGGGTGTTTGGCAATGTGGCCAGATCTATGCTCTGAGGAAATGAAATGTCAAACTAGAAAAAAAAAAAAGTCAATAATTTGTTAAAGAGTGAAGACGGCTCAAAAAAAAAGGTTCAACCACCAGCTACAATGAGAATGAGCAGGAAGAAACACATTTCTAAATGTGGCAATTTAGAGCTGCCAGGGATCCTAGAAAGAATGAGGATCACTCCGCATTGTAAGACGTCTTGGAGGATGAAGCAGGAAACTAATGTTTGCCACAGAAGGGGAACAACAACATCAAAAAAAAAAAAAAAAAAAAAAAGGTGTGGACATATTGATTTAGTTCACGCAGTCATGCAAGTACTAATTTTAAGAATTACAACATTGCACTCTCAAATGGGTAAGCAGTCCAAATCCTAGCTCAGCAGGAGTAAGCTGTGTCCTATAGATAATCAGTTTTTCCCACAAAAGTTGAAAAGACTTAAAGAAATTGATTTAGCCTTTAGAGACACACAGAAGTTAGATCAATGACAAAAGTGACATCTTCTCATTCGGCCAGCCTTTTTTTTTTTTTTTTTCCTGAGAATGTTGGAGGAAAGCCAGTGTCTAAGAGAGATGATGAAATCATAAGAGTCCCTAGAGTTTTATAACAAAGTGGAAGGGCATTTTCTAGCCAAGACCGCTGCTATATTCTGGCTTTTTCTCAGATTGTTATTCATGAGATCATTCTATTTATATATTTATAATCATATCCAAGATTCTTTATTTCATCTGACACATAGTTATTTTTGCTACTGTATCCTGTTCCAGAATATCCTAAATTGTAGCACGTTGCTTTTATGCATTTTACAAATACTTTGAATTTTAGCAATTATTCTTTATTTCAAAAAGAACTGGAATGGCATTTGGTCAATTTGGGGGATCATTCAAGCATATGATTAGATATGTCACCATTACAGTTGAATACAGGTGTGACTGGATGCCTGGTATTGCTAAATTGTATTGGATGGTCTGCCATTGCACTTAAATTATGTAAAATAATTTACTAATACATCTCGTTAAAAGGCACTGGATGCTTACATAGAAAAATCCCTACCCAGGTTCAGCCTCTAGTTACAGATGTTTAAAGGACACACACTTGAGTAGAAAAGCAGGGGAATGATATTTTGTTCTTGAATTCCACCAGTCCATGACCTTAAAGACAGTCAGGACATCACTGAAAGCAGTGCTTACAATTAGATAGAGAGAAATTCCAATCATGAGACAGTCTTGGGTTTGCCTGTCATAAATGGAAACAGTGAGTTCCTCGGTTAGAATTGCCAGAGAACTGTCAATGGCCAATCTTCAGCTTTCCACACGTTCGTGACCATGGAGAAGTGTGTCACACACTTGATTAGATAGCACTTTTATGCCTTGCCACGTAGGTCACGGACCTCATTGCCTCCAGCTGATAGACCCTCTTCACTCCTTTCCTTCCTAAGGGCCTTCTAGATCAGCATCCCATTCTCCGTGTTCCAAGCGCTCCGCTCCTGACTCTTGCTCCCGCATTCACGAATCTGTAAGAATGACAGACTCCCCTGTGCTACATATTTGCGCACTGCCATGGACAGCATCTGCTGATCAAATACTCCTGGAGGTCGTTCCCAAGGGTACCATGTAAGGAGGCCTTTCTGAATACTGAAGCTTAATGGTATCATGTCACACAAAGCCAGTTCATTTTACTCAGGAAAAACGTTAAATTGAGTATTGCAACTTTAAAAATGAGCCTATTTCATTTAATAATTATGATAAATAATTAAACTATATAAGACAGCATAGCACCTATTTTCAAGGAATAACTCCTTAGTTAAAACCAAGCTTCTATTTATTTATTTTTTTTAAACCATAAATAGTAAGTTGGTGCCAATTATTTCTGATACCCAGTTAGGTCGAGTCTGTCTTCAGGAGGACCCCTATAGAACAGAGGTTTCACATCACTGCCTTCAGAATCATTTAACTTTCTGCAGAACCCAAACTATGCAATGCGCCCAGTTTCACCCCACCCTCCCCGCCTGCACAGCACACTATCATGATAAGGCCTTGTGTCGTCTGTGCACACACGTTGTTCCTCTCCAGGGCATTCTCTCCGGAAGGACTTCCCTTTCTCTGACAAAAATCCAACTCATCCCATGAAGCCCAGCTCAAGTGAGGCATTTAGAGGTCATTTTCACTGAAATAATTTGACCTGGAAGTCCATTATACTGAGTTGCACGCACTCCTTTGCTTATGCTAAACAATGCAATCTGAGTGGACGAACACCCTGTGATTTTTTTAAATTATTATTATTAGTCTTTATTTTGAGACAGGGCTTTACACTCAAGCTGTCCTGGACCTCATCTTGTAGACCAAGGTAGCCTCCAAATCATGGCAATTCTCCTGCTTCAGGCCTGTGAGTGCTCAGACTGTAGGTGTGAGCCGTCCCACCAACCTGTTCTATTTTGGAATCTCATAATCTAAGGCAGTTCTTGACAATGCTGTGCATTTTGTATCTAATGTACAATTGACCTGATTTTATTTCTTGAGAGATAAAAATAATTGTGGAGTTATCATACTACAGAAGTTGCCTAGTAGATAAAATATGATATTTATGCATATTTTCAAAATGTTTTTTGGCATACAGGAGGAATTCTTAAGCTTATAAACATTAAGCTACAATTGAGTCAGCACTGAAAAATAATAAACAGTTCAAAACAAAGCAATTAACAGTTATCAGAAATTAAAATTTGAATAAAAGATGTCTGACAATCTCTCCTTCAGTGAATGGCAACTAAAATAAGAAATAACAATTCTCAGGGTGCCCGACAACCTGCCACAGGTACACCTTTTATTCTTCTAACAAGAAAGGAATGACGCAGCAAAACTCTTGTCTACTTCCAAGGAAGAGATGAAAATACACAAGCTTGTCTGTTGTTAGACTGAGATTCTAAGTGGTCAATGCTTGGCTTGTATAACTCTAAACTAGGCTTCACCAAAGGTCAAGCCAGCAAGATTGATCAGAGGGTAAAGGAGCTTACCACCAAGCTTGAGGACCTGAGTAAGACAGGGACTCACAGACAGTCCTCTGACTTTTATTTGCACACATACAATAATTAAGTAAATGTAAGAAAAACCTTTAAAGATGAGCTTGTTATCTTATAAAATTCAGGCTGTTAAGTACAGTGGCCAAGAAACAAAAGTCCTAGATGGTGACTGTCATTATTCTCTCTTCAGCATCATGTCTTCTGGCTTTCCTTAGAGTTTGTAAGTCTTCCTTTGCCCAAGAAGTCCAGGAGTCTCTTCTGCTTAAATTCTACTATTTCCTCTTAGGGATTTGTTCACATTTTCCCTCTAGTAAACTACAAACACCTGAAGACAGAGTTAATATGCAGTCTTTTCTTGAGTGGGGTGGGGCAAAAAGTGATCAACATATTTTATTTGAGCCAATAAATCAACATATTTTATTTGAGCCAATAAATGAATTTCCAACTTTTCTGATAAAGGACAAGAATTTCCAAGAATCCATCAACTAAGATTTCTTTTTTTTTTGTCAACAAGTACTGAAAAAACTGTCCTGCCTGAATGGTATCTATTGGTGAAGGAAAATAAAAAACTCACAAAGCATAAGACATGCTTTGTTTTGTTTTTATCATAACATGTGCAGTTATCATACAAGAAAAAAAACCAGTGTACTGACTGGCAAAGAAAATACAGGTCTTCCCCAATAAATTTTAACTGCCAATAAATTTAATTAAAATCAACCAGTAGCAACAGAATCTTGCCCCCGTCTCCTAAGAGGTCTCCTAAGTCTGTGACAGTTCAGACTTGAGGTTCATAAATACTTGCATCCCAGGAAAAGGCAGGGGGAGTGAATACAGTGGGAATCACAAGCTGCAGACATGGGAAATTGCTTCCAACAGAATTCAGGGAGAGAATACATCAAGAGAAACCTGCAAGCAGCCACAGTCCCACGTGACCAACCCCTTTCACAAGGAGAAGAGATCAAAGGTCAGTCTAGAAGGGACCCCTAGAACTGCTTTGTGGGAGAATTCTGTCACCTTCAAGGTTATGTTCAACTCCTAGAAAGCTATCTGTTCATGAAGAGAAACAAAAACAAGCCAAGGACAAAATAGAAGTCATCAATAGCTGATAATGAGCAACCTCACGTGATAACAAATCTGTTCTGTAAACATTGAGAGTTTGGCCAAGTTTGCTCAGACTGAAAGCAAATGACTCTTTACTGACCACACCCCTGCAGATGCTACTCAATCTTCTCCCAGGGAAACAACTTACCAATCCTGCTCACAAGCCTCTGACCTTGCTTCTGTCAACTGTGGACAGAATTCCTGGCCTCTCTCTTTTAAAACCATTCTCCCACTCACACTGATGACTTTGCATTGGCCAATCCAAGTAGGCATTTTCCAGAAATTGCTTCCTGATTCTTTTGTAAATAATACCCCTCCATCCTCAAGGTCTCAGCTTTACCACAGGAGACTGTGGTAAAAAGTACACTTTTCTCACTTCCTCCTCCTTGGCATTCTCTTCATCGCTAACATAGAAGCACTCGTTTTACATGATTTTCTCTGCCTGGCCTCACTATTCTTACACAACATTCTCCTGAGTCATCTTCAATTCCTCACATTTCCCAGACATCTCTAAACTCTAGGTTCATGTGTTCAGGTATCTGCTCAGAACATGTAAATCGTAAGGCAGGAAGAGACAAACGTTGAGGATTATAGAGGAAGGAAAAGTCCATCTTTAACTGCAAACAAATTAACTGTAACTTTAAGGATGGAAAATAAGTGGGTAATTACTACCTTGCTTAAGAATCAGAAGAGGATCAGAAGTTCAAAGGCATCCTTGGCTACACAGAAAGTTGACAAAGCTAGCCTGAAATACAGGAGACACTGTCTCCAAAACAAATAAAGCAAAACAAAACCACGAATTTGAAAAATAACACAATTATTTACACTGCTTTGTTTTAGTATCCAAAAATCCCATAGCACTTACTTCTCTTAGCTCGACCTTAGAGCAGAAGGTCACTCCAAGGTGATCTGTGATTTTCATAATAATCGCACACAGGAGGACCACATCACAATAAGGGACATAAGAGCAGTCTGTTGCAGCTGCACAAGTTTCTGAATCTGCTCACTTAGACGTTTATTCATGATAGCTAAACTAAGATCCTAACCTACATGTTTGTCAACAGGAGAAATGAATAGAGAATCATGGCATACACATACAATAGAAATTATTTAACCATAGGGAAGGATGATGTAATAATATTTGCAGGTTAAAAAAAATATGGACGCAGCTGGAGACAGTTAATCCTATGAAGCAAATTAAATCAGCCCCAGGAAAGAACATTTTTTTCCCCTCATTTGTGGGTTCTAGATTTTACATATGACATATGTAAACATATGACATGAAACTAAAACTGTTTAGCGGGAACAAATAATGGGGATTAATGGGACATGGAGGAGACAGGATAAAGGTTGATGTGTTCAGCATAACTATGTACTTTCACGACTATGACCGTGTGTAACCCAGTACCATGTACAATGAAAGAAACAACACATCAGTTTGTGAACTATAAGAGGTGTATAAGATTTGACTAAAAACAAAATTTGCTTTTCTTTAAACATTGTCTTCTTTACAATTGTGTGTGTATGATATGCACACACATGAAAATGTACAGGTATGCTCATAACATGCATTCCCAGACCTGAGGAGAATGTCTGGTAGCTTCTATTACTCTCCACCTTTTTTTTTTTTTTTTTTTTGAGACAGAATCTCTCACTGAACCCAAAGGTTGTCTTTTTAGCTAGGCCAAAGGGTCAGAAAGTTCCTAGGACCCATTTCCTCTGCCTTTCCAAAGTGTGGCCCATCTGGCTTTCATAAAGGCGCTGAAGACTTGAACTCAGGATCTCTTGCTTTCGCTCTACAGCAAGCAATCTTACCCACTGAGCCATCTGCCCAGCCCTCCACACTCATTTTGCCAGTCATTAATTTGCCAGGATTAATGTTGCTCCATCTATATTCTTGAGTAAATTAAACAAGAAAGACTGCATGTCTGTAACTCATGAGAATGACCCCACCAGACATGTGCTACGGAGACTCTTCTTTAAAACCTTTTCTTCCCTTCCCGTGACTGCATACCTGAAATTGTTTTTTTTTTCCCCTTCATGAAAGCTATTAGAACAAGCACAGAGCCAGCCTATAAACCATGCTGTCACTCCAACCTGGATTAGATATGTTACCAGAAGGAAGCAAGCCCATTCTCACGTGAGTAACTTTATCTATAATTATATATGAAACTTTGACCAAAACATGTATAAAGTGGAGTGTGGAGATTCATTCTTTCATTGTTAAACTTTATTTTAGTTAATTATAATAATTTTAATGACAATTATATAACTACTACAGAGTCGGGCAGCATTCAAGGAGACTGTAATATTTCTTCTCACCTTGCGGCTCTAAACTGCATAAAAAGGTCCTTACAACAGTATGGCAATGTTGCTTATGGCAGATTAGGGTAATCAGTCTTCCTGTCTTTAGACTAAATCCAGGACAAGAAAAGCAGGGGCTACACATTCTTCTGAGGAGGTTTTGACATCACCCCTATCCTTGTGTAGTTTGCTGGGTGCCAATAGGGGCAGCATCTGTGCTTAAATCTCAGAAGTATGTCTGTGGACAGGCAAGGCTCCTCCTGGCCTCCCCTGCATAGCTCTTTTTATGCAGCCTCATTTTTCCCCAGTGGGCTGTGAGGTCAGTTCCACCAGAATCAAGCACCTCAGAGAACTGCTTGGCATTCATTTTATTTTTGTTTGTTTGTTTGTTTGTTTGTTTTGTTTTGTTTTTCTCCAATTAAATTGCTCTGCTGGGAACCCATAAAACCTATCCTCAGACAAAAATCTCTAGGACCAGCTATCCTGCAGGCTAGGAAAGTTCTGAGGATGATCATACTTCTCCCCATCTAACAGGACAGCCCATGGATCATCATTAGCTCCAACAGACAGAAGGGGAAACAGAATCGTAGCCATTAAGACTCTGCCCCAGGTGCTGTGGCTATGCAAGGGGCTCTAGTCAGGGGAGTGGGCTCCAACTGTAATGGACTCTGGTGGAGGAACGCAGTCAGGAAGCAGAGCTGTGGCATGACAGGATGCTTTCTCGAAACACAGAAGAGTTTCATGTTTATTCTTCGCTCTTCTCACTGGGACCTGACTGCCATTTAATCGGTTAGGCAGACTTCCATCTTGTTTCTCTCAGGAGGCTCATAAGAAACACAGTGGCTGTCATATCTACAGAAAATACTCTTCCTTAAGCATAGTGAGGACTTTGCTTATCTCTTCCCCCACTGAATTTTCAGAATTACACTTACTTTTTTGAATTAATGTTATTCATGTTTGAGTGTTTTGCCTGCCAGTATATCTGTGTACCATGTGCAGCAGAGTCCTGGGGGCAGGGAGAGATATTAGATCCTCTGGGACTGGAGTTATAAGGTTGTTGTGAGCTACTATGTGGGTGTTGGGAATTGAACCTAGGTCCTCTGCAGGCAATGGCTGAGCCATCTCCAGCTGCTGGATATATCAACTTTAATGTCTGGGTTAATGATGTCAAAAGTAGATCAAGTTCAAAATCTACACAAACGAAAGCACATTCAAGAAGTTTAGAATTGTTACTGTACACAAAATTATGAACTAAGCTATGAGTGAGCACCACTGTGGGCTTTCAGCATTCCATGATTAAAGGTCTTAATATTTGAATAAGACTAAAATGAAAATATCCTAGTAAGTTCAACTTTATCTGTATGGGATTTTATTTAATTGAGTGATAATATGAAATTATTGTCATTTATGATCATTATAGAATACTAAATATACTATAACATATATGTTGATCCTTTATCTTAGATTTTGAAGAAAAATGAGAATACATTTTGATGGCATTTAAATATGATGCAGGTGACTCTTCCTTCTCGGGCAGTAATATTTCACAAGGGACAGACACAACAAAGACAAAATATACAATTGAGCTTGACTCACAGCTGGATTCCACTTACACTACTTACTTCCAACTAACAACATAACTGTAATCATTTCAGCCTCTTGTCCATTTTCTTGCATTTCCTTCTCCATTTTTCATTGTTAGGGTTCTTGTTATCCTTAACTATTAACTTACCCTTACCTTAACTATTTTAATAGTTTCCTAAGCAATCTCTCTCTGTGTGAATCTGTCTCTTTGTCTCTGTCCATCTTTCTGTGTCTCTGTCTGTCTGTCTGTCTCTCTCTGTGTCTCTGGTTTTGCCCTTCCTCCTAGTTGGTCTCCAATGTTGGTATCCATGTAGACTGAACCGCTCTCCTCCACTCAGAAGTAGGGCTTAAGCCTAACTTCCTCAGGCTGTGTCTGAAGTTTATCATGACTTGCTCCTGCACACTCTCCTGACTCACCCTTACCTCTCCTCATGCCTCATGGTTCCACAGTGCCCCTGTTCAGCCACTGAAATTGAACCTCTCTCCTCCTACAACTCGCCCATCAATATAATTTGTCAGCACTCCTTCCAGACCCTAAAATCCCCAGTCTCCCATAGTACCTGTGTACCTTCTGAGTTTCCTGTTAGCAAAGCCATGGTGTTCACTGGAGAATCCCCAAATGTCCACAAAATCCCTATTTACTGCACATTACCCTTGATCTCCTAGAAGACTCAGAATCGTCACTGCATCCCCAATGCTGCATGCATGTCTGCACTTGCATAGAAGTGCACAGTCACTATTGCTGAGTCAGATGGAACAATTTCTCAAGCAGGAAGGCAGTGGCTGGAGAGCCCCATTCGGCCCTCACACTGACTTCACACTGTTCTCCAGTGTCAAGACATCATTATGATTGCGTCAGTCCGGAACCTACCACTGTTTGTACCTTGCCTCCTGGGATGGCTGACCTACCTTTGAGCATTTCCACAGAATTATACATTTGTTAATCACCTATTAGTAGACATTTTGTTAGTAATGTGTAAACCAAAAAGGAAAAGTGGGTGGATAAAAATAAAAAAAAAGAGAGAGACTTAAATAATACAAGAATACAAGTTAACACAAGCCATCACAGACACATCAGGGAATGCAAAGAAGAAAAAAACATAAAACTAAATAAGGAGAGATGAGAAGATATTATGACATGTGGATGAGACCTCAGGTGCGTGCACCAACAGAGAGATGCAGGAACTGGCCAGCAATGGAAATTGAACTTATCTGTGCTGAATATACTAAAAGCCCAACAAAGCCAACAGGAGTGGTAGAATTCTACAAACTTGAATCTACAAAAGACAGAACCTGCCTTCTGTTGAGGTTGAGTTGTCTAACCAGGCAGCTAATTTTACAAACTTCATGCTGTATTTTCCTTACCAATCAAGGGTTTCAATACAGCCATAGTCTTTTCTTCTAGGCTAGAATCACTTTTCTTGTATCAAGGTCTCTGGCATCAAGCTAAAGGTAATTCATAGTCATCCATTCCATGGTACAGCCACAAAACAAAATCTGAAGTGCCAGCAAATGGGAGCAAGCAAGAAAATAGGAAAAAACACTCATCAAAAAGGTTGATGAAGATGCCTTGCATACTTCTTGGTGTCTTTTAAGACACCAAGATTGCCTTTTAAGACTGTCTTGGTGGTCACATACGAAAGTCAGCAGAGTTAAAATAATTCTGTTTCTGTTAAGCACTGTACATTCTCCCCCACATAGTATATTTCCTTAACTAATTCTTTGGGATGTGCTTATTTTCTCTTTGACATGTTCAACTTGTATTAATTCCAAAAGAAGCTCTGAGAACAGAGAACTTTGATCTTCCTTTTCCTTTGGCAAAAACAAAGTGTCTTTTTTTTTTTTTAGCTTGGAGATGGCAACAGTAGCTTTTCCTTAGCTTTCATATGGAAAACAATAGAGTTTCTTACTGTCTAGACAGATATGGTTCTCTTCCAAATATGTTTAGAAAATGAAAACGATTTTATCTGCTTCTATTTGTCAGACTATGAAATAATTAATCTTCAAAAATAAAACCACAAGCAGGACTTATCACAAAAACCTGAAAACTCATAAACTAGTAATTCTAATCTCCTTTATTCTCCTTATCAAATTACATTAAAAATTCTTTTAAGGTAAGTAAAGTTAATATTAGTTACAAGTGTAATGTCTCAAAGGCAAATGAATTGGTCTGGCTTCAAAAAGTACAGCCCAGGTGAGTTAAACGAGATGTATTAACATTAGAATACATGTTGTTACATCACCTTCTCAGTAAAACTATGGTGTCAAGGTTTCATAGAATTGCAGTACTTTTCAAATAAAAAGGAGACACTGCTCTCAAAATGTCACTACAACTTCAACTTTATCTGTTCTCATCTCATGTGAAATTTATGAACCTTGACTCTGCTGATAAATTTTCTGGAGAGATCTCCAACAGAGTCAGCATCTGTACCCTTCAAATGGTCTGAAAAATTTTGGATATAAAACAAAGTAGACTGGATAGTGGAATAAATTCAACATAATAATAATGTGACAAGTGTGTGGCCATGCATTACAACTAATATGATCTCTAATTCAATATAACTATTTGGAGAATGTATGGATAGATAGATAGATAGATAGATAGATAGATAGATAGATAGGCAGGCAGGCAGATAGGTGATTGACAGACAGACAGATAGGTAGGTAGATTGATAGACAGATAGGTAGGTAGGTAGGTAGATAGATAGACAGATAGCCATTTTTCCTCATCCTATTGAAGAAATCAGATAAATAATTCCCTAATTAAAACAAAACTAATGAATTTTTTAAAAGTTGTACAGTTTAGAAGTTGATTTATGATAGCTTTAGATGTAACAGAAGGCTCTCTGTAGGAAGATGAATCTGAGATGGGTCCTAAGTAATTACAAAATAATTATACTTTCAACAAAAGACAATGGAGCCGAAGCGTGTCCTGGATTAAAGGTGGCCTGGCAGAATCCGGGCAGGAACTGAGGATTAAGGGGGTAAAAGGTCAGATCAGTTCCTCATTCTTCTCTCGTGATCTCCAGCCTCAGTCACACTCTACAAATTCTCCCTTTACCTTTGGGATTTTGATAATGTCATCCCTCTCTTAGAAAATAATTGCCATCCCTGCCAAGTTTCCCTTCAGGACCCTTTCCCCTAAACACTGCCACCTCATCCTGGTTCAGAGCTCAGCTTAAAGGGATCTTCTTCAAGCAACTCACAGCTGAAACCGCCACGCCCCATACTCCCCACAGCTGGGGTGGGTGCTTTTCTTGCACACTTGCCTACGCAGTGTTGGCTCACATATCTTTGTTGATTATTAGGGGGAGTTTATATTAGCATTTACCTTAAGCCAATGACATAACACTCCCAGCAGGCAGACTCTTAGCTGCTGCAATGCCACCAGAATGCAGCGCTGTCCTTGGTACTTGGCAGGCAGGTGGCGTCTGCTCGGTAAATGGCTAGGGCACCAGAAAGTGTAGGCTTTTACTCTGCAGGAAAATTTGTCACTTAAGTAAAGCCTACGGTTTGGAAACTGTGGCTCCTTCTTTATTTCTTATGTAAGAAACACACCTAGAAAAATCTGTAAGCATCCCAAACTGACTCAGATCCTTCCCAGAGTTGGATTGTTATCAACCATGACAGAATCACTTCTCGTGTAAGCCCCAAAACCTACATACTCAGCCTCCCAAACAGGAATTAAATATACACATTTGGTTTATAGTTGGTTGCAGAGATGTCAAAACATGGACACCTTAAATAAACAAAAATAACAGAAAAAAAAACAACTTTGTTTCGAGACAGAGTAAAAGACACAGAAATACCACAGAGGAGACGAGTATACAATATTTCTATATAATTAAAAATGTATCACATCATTTAACTCTGAAAGCTGCCACCCTATATGGGAAAATAATTTAAAGACAGCAGCAACATTATTTCCATGCTAATGTCTGTTCTCTGTTACTCCTCTGATTGTTCATTGTAGCTGATACTTTCACTGATTTAATATGGCTTACATACACCCTCCCCCATCAATAGGTCACAATATTTTCCATTTCAAACTCTGCTGCACTGTCTGCCACGCAACAAAGGGATTGACAACAGTGTTTTATGGTGTGAGGCCACCAAAGAAAGAGAGAAAAGGGCATGAGCTACAGGCCCAGGACCTGCTAAAGCATGAGCTGACTGTGTGCTTTTCCTACATTTTCTCCTGTACCTGAAAACCTGAAATGACAGTCTATCTGCCCTATGCATTGTAACTGCCACATGACAGGAACACACATGCCCTGACATATTTCCCTCTGTGGATGTGGAGAGGTGGCATGCTTGTGCTTCATGCAAATGCTGTCATGAGAGTAACCAAAATACACACTTCCGGCTGTCATTTTCCAGTTGAACACACTGTCCAAACCATGTGACTCTGGGATGGGTATGTGTAGTATTTCTTTGTGACATAATTTTTTTCTATGTGTAGTATTTCTTTGTGACATAATTTTTCCCTATTGATCACAGAAAATACATTCGCATTTCAAAAGGCCTTTAAATTGTTGCCTATTTGTGTGTAGTGTGTATGCCTGCTTGTCTGTGTGTGCGTCATGTGAGGTAGGATACATGCAGAGCCACAAAAGGGTGTTGGATCCCCTGAAACTAGAGTTGCAGATGAGCTACCATGAGGGTGTGGGGAACAAACCCAGGTCCTTGCAAACACAGTACAAGCTCTTAAACTCTGAGTTATCCTTCTAGTCCGTTAAATAACCTTTTTAAAAGACGCGCCATTCTCCACTCACACAGGCTCATCTTAAGAGAGCCTCCAATTTGAAGAATTTTCTCATATTCTGTACAAATGACAGAATTACCATTAGATACCCCAGATCATGAGCCCTAAAAGAATCAGTATGCAGCTATTAATTCACATAAATAATAAATGACATCAGCTAAGATAGAACTTGTTTTTTTAAAAATTTTGTTTGACTTTACTATTCATTTTACACTAAAAGCAATATTAGGAAATAATTATCGAAGGCCCTAACACTTCAAGGACTTCTTGGATTCAGAGAACGTTGTTCACACTGACAATTTATATCTTTAGTCACCACACTGTGGTGCTTTTTTGCCAATAGAGGATTCATTAAAATGAAAGAATTTAGTAGTGACAAATTACCTTTAAGTAGGGCATGACAAAATGAGGCTGATGGAAAGCATGGATAATGGCCAGGCGAGGGAAGGAAGGAGGAAGAGAGGGAGGGAAGGAAAGGAGAGATGGAGAGATGGAAGGAAGGAAGGAAGGAAGGAAGGAAGGAAGGAAGGAAGGAAGGAAGGAAAGAAAGAAAGAAAGAAAGAAAGAAAGAAAGAAAGAAAGAAAGAAAGAAAGAAAGAAGAGTAGAGGATACAGCAGGGTTGAAGGTAGGGTAGGAAGATAGAGCAGGTAAGGGAGTTATAATGGAGAGGATAGAGCAGATAAGGGGGTTGAAATCAGGGTTAGCAATACTCCCACACTTCTGATTCTGTCAGAATTTTAGAGTTAAACACTTCAGTTATTGTTGTTCTTTCATAAGCAGAAATACATCAGTCAAAAAATGATTTATCCCTTGGTTCAAGAAAGAGTTTATATTTGGAACTATTTACGCTAGCTCAGCCTTGTTCACAGGGTAAAGAGCTAAGCAGGCATCTTTAGGAAAGAAAGGCCATGGTGCCAGTGGCAAAGCTCCCAGACTCTTTCCCACCGGTATCTCCCTCAGATTAGAAGGGTGAGCTGAGGTGGCTGGCCTGAGTTTCCTCATTACACACTGTGGAAATGTTAGCTGTCACTAATGTCATTTGCAATGGATGCATGTACTATTAGCAGACAGGACTGAATCAATTAAAATTTCTAGTGGATTCTCCACTGTACTTAGACTAATACCCAAAGTATCTCCAATAAGAACAGCCCTACACAGTCAGTCAGGCTCTGTCTATTTCCTTCAGTGAGATTCATGCTCCCCGGGTGCTAGAATCCTATTGGCTTTCCTTTGTGTTGCTTTAACATGATATGTTTGTTCACATGAATTATTGTTGCATTAACTTTTCCTGGGAAGACAAAGTAAATCATTCCAGATTGGCACCAATGATAGACTAAGTAAGATTTCACCAAAGTCCAGCTTGGGGATGACCAATTAGCTTACCATGCCTTCTTACAGACCACAGTTGCAGAGTTGACTGTAAAGATGTGGGAAACCCTCAAACGGCAGCATCCCTGCAAAGTTCCACCCCATCATGGATGGTGGCCTCATGGAATCTGCATCATGGAGTCTGGCTTAAATCATCCCTTTACTTCTACCTATGGCCTTGAATCCGCTAAGATCATTTGCCACTGTTGTGGGATATAATGCTAAAATCCCAGGCAAGGGTCTCCTGATCCTTCCCATGCAGTTTCAACAGGCTCACTACCATTAGTAGTTTTGGTACCACTGTATTGCTCTATTCTAGTTGTCATGGCGACAGGACAAAGTCCAAGACGGCATCTCCTCAAAACCTGAGGAAAAAGCATCACATAATACTTGCAGGCATTGGTTCACTTTTTGGAAGGTCATTCCTGTATCTGGGCAAGGATGTCTCCTTGTGACTCAGGCTAATGTTCAAACACCACATGTCTTTCCTCCTCTCAGGATAACCTCAAGTATGTTGGGTGAATGAATGACTGATTGTACCAAATCAGAGCAATGGAGGCCAGTGGGTGATCAGATACAAAAACAGTAACAGACAACTTGGTTTCTGTATTAAAAAAGTGACTCTACTCACTGAGATGGCATTATATACGACAAAAAAAAGAATATTATTAGGAAAAAAATAGTTCTTTGGTTTAAGGCTGGTTTTCACCAGTCACTCTCTGGATAAGTGTATGTTTTCCTTAAAATAGAAATGATAACGAAGGGAACATTAAGCTTACAAGTAATCCATGTAAGTTGCTCTTCATGGGCTGACTCAATATGTCCTTAAAATTTGGTAGGTATAATGTCTGTTGTTTGCTAGGTGGATGATTAAATCCATCTGCTCTTGGCTGCTCTACAGCAACAGAACTGACTGTTTCTACTTGCATGGTATCCTTCTCACTCTTACGTGGTAGTCTACTGGTTGATCATGCTGGAGCCCTTTAGAAAGGAGCATAGAGCCAGGCTCTAGCTGTAAGCCCCTCCCAGGTCCTTTAGCAGAGCTGCTGATGCGGAAGCACTGTCTCCTCTTCTCTATGTAACATTGATCCATAGTGAACACATTTACCCCGATCCACATAGAGGAAACGGTGCCAACAGATGGCAAGAAGAATGCTCAGACGCTAGACTGGTGTCACCACAGCCCTGAATGTCTGCATCACACAGCCAATACATCATTTTCCTTATGCTAGCTTGCGTTTACTTGCTGAGGCTTATCATCTAAGGAATATTTCTAATCACACAAAGGCCAAAAAGATGTTTTATGAAGTCCAGTGAGTAAATGAGTCCAGAATTAAATGAGTTCTAGGGAAAGAGAAAGGGGTGCTAGGATTATGAGGGGGAAAATATTAAAACAACAACAACAAAAACCCTCCTGTTTTAAGAGGGCCATCAATGTTCTTGAAACGGCAACTATTATCTCCCAGCTCTGATAAACAAAAGCAAATTTCTGAAGTAACTAAGAAATATCTGTGTTTATAAAGCCACAGGTGAAAAAATAAGGAAGAAATTCACTATAAATTCAAGAAACAGACAGGAAGAGAAGACACTTCTGGAAGTAGGAAGATAATTGCCTTCCTGTGCAAAGGAAATGTAATGAGTAACAAGGAGGGCAGACAGTCATTACTGGCAAAGGTACTGAATTCGTACCAAGGAGTGTATACTTCTGAAATCCTTTCTTGAGGAGAAATATATTAAAATATTTTCCTATGTGAGTAAAAGAGTGTGTAAGACCTCTGCTTATTCTTCATAATCATCAATAAATACCCTGTCAAGTATGTTGTATATCTACAGTAATACTAATTTTTCTTTAAAGTAGACTCACGGAGATGGGAAAGTTATGTCCTACTCCCCACTGCTTTCTGCTTGTTTGACCTAAGCATTGCTATAGTTTAAATGTGGCATCTCCCGCATAGTGCATGTGTCTGGATAATGTGGTCCCACTTGGTGGTGCATTCCAATGTAAGAAGTTTGCAATGGGAAAATAGCTGACAGCAGCAGGACCGTAAGGTTAAGACTTTGCATGCTATACTTGCTTCTGTCTTGAGCCTTTACTCTCTGCGACCTGACCACCAAGAAGTGAGGGACCCCATCTCAATACTCCTAATGTACTCCATGATGCACTAAGTCCTATGTCAAAATTAACATGAGTCAAAATAGACTTTTCTCTCCAGGTATCTGTGTGAGACATTTGGTCACAGCAACACAAAAGTAACCAATACCAGCAATGCAATTTAACACATACCAGTGGGGAGCTTTTTATGGGAAAATATTTTGACAAATACAAAAGAGGACACCAAAGTCAGCTAACCCTTCAACCCAAAGACTTCATACTACAATAAAGAAGGCAAGAGATCTATAATGATGACTTAAAAGTCAGGAAGAGAAACTAAAGTCTATAATTATCATAAAAAGAAAAGAAAAGAAAAAGTTGGAAGAGAGACCACTTAGTCATTTAGGTCTGGATAGTGGTTCTGCAATTTGAGTGTGAGAAAGGATGAATCATGGGTAAAGCTTGTTATAACCCAGACAATGGGGCACACTTAAGAGTTTTTAAGATGCATTGCTGGTCTGGGGACTGTCCTTTGAGAACTTCGATTTAGGAAATGGTCTTCAGTTCTGGCTGCACACTAAACTCCTAGGCATCTTTTGTCCAGGATTCATTACAAAGCCATAATAAGTGAATACAGAGAAGACTGCAGCAGCATGAGAAGATGATTCATAAGCAGCCTTCTCAGGAGTTGGGAGACAGAGAAAGCAGATGCTAAGGAGGAATGAGGAGCCTAGAGAGGGCAAGAACGAGGCATAATGAGGAGGGAGAACACAAGTGATGCAGCAGCAGAGGAAGGAAGTACAGGATCAGGTCACGAAAGTGCTTCACTGCCAAGCTAGGGAGACTGTTATGTCTCTTAGACACAACAGGAAACCATGAAAGACCTCCAAAATGAAGAGTGACCAGTCTGCAATCACAGCACTGAGAAGATGAATTTGAGACAGGGTTAAGTAGGATGCTTCAACAGTGGTCCCTCTTCTTAAAATGAGCATATGAAAGCATGCTCAAGGCTGTTTATTCTTTAGAAATGCTTGAATCTTGTATCTAACTCAAAGACAACCTAGGAATATTTTTAGAATTAGGAAGGCAAAAGTCCCCTCTGTAACAACAGTCAAGAGAAATATTTTTTTTTTTTTTAGCTTCCAAAGCCAATGATTAGTCAGGAAATTAGGAACAAACTGATTATGAATTTAAGGTTAACAATTTTCATTCATGTGAAAGAGTTAGTACATTATATATCTCTGAGAAAGACAAAGAAACAAAATTGAAGTAGCCTAAGACATTCCAAATCGGAATCATCAGGATCTCAGAATACACTTGCTAAGGAAGGGTAAATAAGTAACTGAAAAAAAATTAGGTATTTAAAGGTTACTAAAAAGGATAAATGATGGATGGAGCAGAAAGCACAGTAGAAAGAATAGGTGCATGAAACCAGTAAGGTTAGTGTTACTAGGGGAAAAAAAAATCACCAGGTGCAACATACACCCCCTGCTGGTCATCTTATGAATCAATTTAATGTTCAGCATTCAGCCACATTCCTTGGGAAGAAAAGTCATAATAGCATTTTTTTATTTATAAAGACTCAAGCTACCTCCTTTAACAATAAATGTTAAACAAACAAGCCAGAACCATAAAGAGAGGTACCACACTGTCTTATTGTATGACTCTATATTAATCTTTCTCTGGTGCCACCACTCCCTCAGGCTGTGTGTGTGTGTGTGTGTGTGTGTGTGTGTGTATGATCATAAAATTATAAGCAGAATCATGCAAGTGAAGGAAGAGATTTCAAGAGAGGGAGAGAGTAAGGAAAACATAGTAATGGAATACAGGAAACATGCAAGTTGAAGATGGACATATTTACCTGGGAGGAAAGGGCATGGGGAAGGGGCATTGAAGGAGGACCCTAAGAGAGAAAATATATATATATATGTATATATATATACATATATATATTCATTCATATATATAAATGAATGAAACTACTGTAACAGATGCATTGCTTTGTATGTTAACTTTAAAAATATTTAAAAACAAAGGTTTAATCTGTCAAATAATTTTAAAAGTGATCTGTCAACTACCTCACTCATGAGAGGGAAATATATTGTAATAATTGTTGAAAATGAAAGCTTCTAAGTTACAATCCAGTTCCTTTCCACTGGCTATGGTTATTTTTTTCTTGCCATTGTATCAATGTATTATCAAGGAAATCAGTGGTTTCCATTTCGGGGGTCTTAGTCTTGCTAATAAGAGAACTTTAAAACAGCTATAAAAAGAAATTTTGAGGATTATTCTATTAGAACCTGGAAGGAAAAAAAAACAATAGAACAGGCAAGCTGTAGATCTCAAAAGCTAAGGGGAAGAGGAGCTAGTGAAAAGGAAGAAAAGAGACACTCTATTTTGAGTTTGGGTCCAAGAAGCCTTCATACTTAGCAAAGCAGCTGTGTGGTGGAGGGAGGAGGGACAGGGGCACCTACAAACATAGGTTAAAAAAATATTCTTAAGCAACTTTAGGCTTTTGACTAGGATCCAAAAAGGAGGAAAACAAAAGAAAAAGGAAAAGGAAACGAAAGGAGTTACACTTACAGTTAGAATTACAAAAAAAAGGCAGCAGGCTTAGGGGCCAGAAAGAGGCTTCTGTGCAGTACAATTACATCACTTCACTGAGGAAGACATTATCCCTCCCATCTCCTTAGCATATCATAAATTTTGGTGTTCTCCTAGTCAAGTGATTGACAGGCTCTGCACAGGAGACAGCCCTATGCAATGCTCTAATCTCAGGGCAGGTCAGAAGGTCAAGCCCCTACTTAGCACCTGAGATAGAACTCATGGGTCAGGAGGAATTAGTTTTCCCTTAACACTAATCTTAACAAAGACCTGATACCTCTACTCTTCCATATATTCTGTGAATCCTAAGGAAAGGGATGCCGATGTTTCCTTTTGTCGTGTTATCAGAGAAACAGGTTAGGTCCAAAGCCAACCATGAGGGAAGAAGCCATCCTAAGGGCTTCCAACTCTGCTAATATATGTGGTATCTGCACAGTAACCATCTAGGAAGAAAGACAATACTAAAACTCAAGCATTATTTATTTGGATGCAGATATGCTTTTCCAATAACAAGCACATAGCCTTCCTATCTTCACAAGGACCCCTTTCCTCCCCATGTGAGGGGTCAGCTGTTCAATGGCATATATACTTTCCCTGCAAGTCGTTGGCCCCTCTACAAGGATGGTATTTTCCCTTGAAACAATCTGCTATACCTTAATCTCATGCCTTTATTTTCCCCAGAAAGTAAAACCTCAGCACAGAATATTCCAAAACTCTTTTTCTTCATCATTTTCATGGGACATACACATTAGGGTATGTGAGACATCAAACATTATTAAGTATCAAAGGAAATATCATCGATACTCTAAGCCGATGAAAATGCTACACATCCTGGTCATGTGGTCAAAGTGGTTACAGCCTAACAGAAAATGCAAAACCAAGGCAACAAAAGCGGAGGTTGCATACCTGAGCTTCTGATTGTACTGTTTGACCTTTTCCAGGGAGGCTGTGTTTATCTGCGCTTGAAACTCTTCCACGGAAATGTTGTCTCTATAGAAATATCCTTCCATGCTCTCCAATGCTGTGTAAAAAGTGAAGAGTTTACATGCCACCTTATAATTTGCTCTCTGTGCATCTCTTCCAATCCTGCTAATTCTTGATAGATAAACCAAAATGTGTCCAGTATGAACAGGTATGCAACAAAGGACTCCAAAAAAAAAAAAAAAAGAAGTGCCCAGGGCTTTCAAAATATATATTGAACAGTTGGTGAAGTCTGCTTTTTTTTTTTTTTCCTTAAGTGGGCAAAGGAAATTTCTGGTTTAAACTGTCTTGTATTTTTAAAACATTTTGAATGCATTGTAGAAGACTAGAATATGCCGCCCCAAAATATGTCTTTTTGGCATAAGGATTATTTTCAGCTGGTTATTTTTAGAAATGGCAAGGCATAGGCAGTATTCAGGAAACAAAGTAAAATTTAGTCCTTTGTAAGAGGAATTTGTATCCAAAATTGAAAGCTGCATTTTGTGTGTACCCACACCAGGGGAGGGGGACCAGTGAGGGGGGGGAATGGAGAAGTGCATTTGCATAAAATCCCCTGTTTTGCATCATGAAGAAAAAGAAACAAAACCATAAGAGCTTCTGGACCCTGCACAAGCCACTGAGATAAATTTATACAACAAACCTCCTCCTTATTTTTTTTCATGTCTTAGTGTTTCTACTGTTGCAACAAAATACCATGACCAAAAAGAAAGTAGGGAGGAAAGGGTTTAATTGGCCTACACTTCCACATCACTGTTAGTCTTTGGTCACTGAAAGAAATCAGGACAGGAATTCAAATGCGGGCAGGAGCTGATGCAAAGGCTATGAAGCCAGGGCTACCGACTGGCTTGCTCAGCCTGCTTTCTTACAGAACTCAGAACCACCAGCTGATGGATAGCACCGCTCCCAATGGGCTGGGCCCTCCTCCATTGATCACTAACTGAGAAAATGCCTTACAGCTAGATCTCATGGAGGCTCCTTCCTCACTGATGACTCTAGCTTGTGTCAAGCTGACACACAAAATTAGACAATACATCTCACTCTACAATTGGTCCTTTATTCCTATTTGTTTCCATGGACATGGGTACAATGGTTTCTCTTTTCTTCATGGGATGCATTCAAAGACAGACCTATAGTAGATGGTGAAACCAGGGATTCTACTGAAGCCTGTGTGGATTTTCACACACAGGCATACCACACACACACATACTATGCACACCACACAGACACACACACACATACACACACACACACACACACAGTTTTGTAATGCCTCTTCCATTTTCACTAGGCGCTTCTGTCCTGTGGCTGTAAGTTCTGCAGTATGACAGTAGAAAGTAGAAGCCCAGAAATTCTTTATCCTCCCAGTGTTATGGGCAGAGGAGCTAGTCTTTCTCTGTATCTCAGTCAAGAGCGTTAACCTTTTCACAGGAAGGTAGCATTTATGTCTCTCTTTAGCATATCCCAATTGCCAAAACCACTATTTTTGCATGTTGGAGCCATCCGTCAGTAAAATCAGGGTTGTTTAAAAATAAGCACTGAGACACCGTATAGCCAAAGACCTGATAACTGAGATCAACTGAGTGACTAGTGGGGAAGTGACTTATACAAGTAAGGAGATGCTGCTTGAATAATGATCTCTCATGCTCTGGTTAGGCAATGAACACCACACTATTCAGAATGGTGCACAATTGAAACTACGAGTCATTTATTTCTAGAGATTTTCATGTACTGTTTTCAGACTATGAAACCACAGAGAATGCGTGTCTGTAACTAAGCTAGCGTCAAAGCTGAAGAGGGACACCTAACATTTCGTACTGCGGCTCTGCTTTGCCTCATACACTATTTTTCTCTTACGTCATGTCCTTCGATCGTTACATTAGACTCTAGGGATGATAGGATTGATCAATGAAGGATCAAACTTCCCTCAAGGAGCAGCCAGATTTGAGGCCCAGGGCCCTCCAGGATGAAACCACTAGGCCAGGATTGGTTACTTCTCTGTGGTTGTAATATAAGACCCTGACACAAGCAACTTAGAGAAAAGTTGTCGTTCCAAAGGGAACATAGGCCAGCATGGCAGGGGAGACACAGCAGCAGAAGCATGAGGCAGGCCTGGCAACCGGGAAGCAAGGTGGCCACATTTAACCCACATACAGGAAGCAGAGAAGGGGAACAGGAAGTGTGGCTGGGAATAAAACCCCAAAGAAAGCTCACTTCCAGTGACACAGCTTGTCTAGCTTGTCTTGCCTAGGGTAGTGGTTCTCAGCCTTCCTAATGCTTCAACCCTTTAATAGAGTTCCTAATGTTGTGGTGACCCACAACCGCAAGATTATTTCCTTGCTACTTCCTAACTGTAATTTTGCTGATGCTATGAATTGTAATGTAAATATTTTTGGAAATGGAGGTTTGCCAAATGAGTCAGCACTCTCCTAAGGAGTCCATAACTTTACCAAACAGTGCCACTAACTGGGAACCGTGTGTTTAAGCACATGAGGCTATGGTGGGCATTTTATAATCAAATCACAACACCCCAAAATAAAGGCACTTATTCATGCTGAGTTACCCCTACATGGAAAGCAGAATATTCACCTTGAGTGACTTCCCCAGAACCCCTCCCTGGCCTGCTGTCACTTAGGCATATTTTAACCATCTCATTTGATATATGTATATATATATATTACAAAATTTTAAACTTCCTATCAGCCCATTATAGACAGACTTGGGGTCACTGACCTCCTTCACATGTTCTTCCCCACATAGCTACACTGATCCACACTCTGCCTCCACCACTGCTTGGCTCTTTGGTACATTAAGACAGCACATGGGGAGAGTTTATGACAGCCTCAGAAGTGATGCTTCTACCCTGAAACTCAAGTAACAAAGACATCTCCATGTTTCCCTTTGGTATCTCTTCCATAGTTTTCTACGTTACGCAGGGCTTGTTTGCCTTGGCCGTACTGATCAGTCGTTGCTACTGGCATCTTTTCCAACTAACAATTATACAGGGTAGAGAGAAACTGTTTTCTCCCTTTCTGACATTCTTTATAAACTAAGCTCACTTCCCTTACTAGAGAACCCACTTGAAGGCTAAGCTGCCCATCTGCTACATCTTGGTAGGGGACCCAGGTCCAGTCATGAATGATACTTGGCTGATGCTTTAGTCTCAGCAAGCCCCTCTGGGCCTGGGTTAACTGGTCCTGTTGGTCTTCTTGTGGAGCTTCTGTCACCTCCAGGTCCTTTCCTCCCACTCTTCCACAAGACTCCCTATGCATTGCCCAATGTTTGGCTGTGAATCTCAGCATCTATTTTGAGGAACTGCTGGGTAGAGCCTCTCGGAGGACAACTCTCACAGGATCACTTCCCCCTGGAGAGGCTGCCTTGCCAGGCCACCAGGGAAGAAGATATGCTCAGTTCTGATGCAACTTGATGAGCTGGGGTGGATGGGAAAGAGTGCTCCCCTTTTCTGAGGACTATGAAAGAGACAAGGGATGAAGGGTAGGACTGGGAAGGGAGGAGGGATGGGGCTACAACCAGGATGTAAAGTAAATAAAAAGTAAATTAATTAAAAATAAAGCTCAAACTTCATGTTATAAATATTATAACAAAAATACTATACTTCAGTTATATTATGCTGTATATATACACATATGTATGGTCTAAGCAGCAGACCTGTGTATTAAGATACATCAGAGTAAAAAAATGTAGCCTGATATAGTGGTATTGAGGCAGGATAGAAAGACATGGAAAATTGTGGGGACATGGGAAAGGAAAGGAGCCCCTCACCCTGGAGTCTGGCTGAAGTTTCCTGAAGCTGAGAGACAACAACTGAGACCAAAAAAAAAAAAAGTAGTCAGCAGTAGTGGCAAATGTCCCAACACTGAGGAGGTAGAGGCACAGATCTCTGTTAAGTTCAAGGCCAGCCTGGTCTACAGAAAGAGTTCCAGAACAGCCAGGGCTTCAAGGAGACACCCTGTTTCATACAAACAAACAACAAACAAGAAAGCCATGCCGTGAATGTTGATGACAAAGTCAACATTCCTTTTACATAGATTCATGTTAATTAAAAAAAAATGTCAAAGTAGCAATGGTTATGGACTAAGCATGCGTGACCAAGCATGGCCTGTGGCGATGTCTGCAGAAAGTGTTTTGTGGCAACTGATGCACGTGATGCAGCTGGACACGGGCAGCACCGTTCCCGCTGAGCATGCCATGGGTTGTATAAAGGTAAAGAAAGTGAGCTGAGCAGTAGTTGTGCCCTCATTCACTTCTTTCTGCTCTCGACACTGGATACGGCCAGCTACTCCCAGAGCCTGCCCTGACTCCTTTCAGTGAAGGGCTGGAACTGTAAGCTCCAAATTATGCCTTGACTTCACCAGTGCTGGAATAGTAAATCATCTTTCTCAGAGCTGCTTTTGTCAGCACATTCATCATAGAAACAGAAATGAAACTAGGGCATTATCGAATCCCATCAAGGCACTTCATTCACCAAAGGGTAGAGAAACTGCCTGGAAACATTTGAGGCTGTCATTTCAGAAACCACCAATACCTTCTATGGGACTATTCTGAAGACAGTTACACAAGGATTTCTTGAAGAGTCTTCACCCATGTTTGGGTATGGACACACCCGTCTCTAAGTAACTCTCCTTCTGTTGCTGCCCAGGCTTAAACCCATGCTAAACATCTCTTCTTAATAAACTCTGATTATAAATCCTGGTATCACATGGGTAAAGTTCTCTGAATAGTTCTCCTTAGTCTACGACAAGAGGTACAATGGAGATGTGACAATGGCCCATGTCTTCCTCCCACTAACTTCTTCTCTGGTGACCATTATGGGACAACCTCTGGAGAAGTATCTGTGAATTCCCTGACTGCTGTTGAACAGTTCTACTCTGCTCTCCTAGCTTATATGTTACCTTGGTTTCTTTTATCTTGGAGAAAATCAAAAGCCCCTAGTGATGTTTAATGAATATAACTGACTCTAAAGACAAGTTTTCTCCTGGAGTTATCAGTCTCTCTTCGTGGGCCAGATGGAACAATCATGGCTATTTGTAGAGATATCACTGTAAGGTCTACTTATTAACAGATAAAGACGTTCTCTTATCTCCATTAGAGATCTAGTGAGAAGTGAATTGGGGTTACACCAAGAAAACTAAGCTTTGACAAGCAGACCATTAGAAAGCTTAAACATGTTTTCCTTCTAGTATCTTCTGAAGGACCAAGGTCCAGGGGACCTGTGGAGATTGAAGCACCAACCAATGACTATGCATAGACTGGATGTAGGCACCCTACACAGATGGAGCTGATGCGCTGATCAGTCCACATATAGGAGCTGACTCTGCCATGGACTCCGTTGCCTGCTTTTCTATCACTTTCCCCTGGCAGGCCTACTGTGCCAGGCCACAGGGGGAAAGGATTCACTTATTCCTGATGCAACTTGATATGCTGGAGTGGGTGGATAAGGAGGCTGCCCCTTCTCTGAGGAGTAGGGGAAGGGGAATAGAGAAAACAGAAAGCAGGGGTGTGACCAGGAGGACAGGAGGGAGGGGGCTACTACCAGGATGTAAAATGACTGACTGGATGAATGAATACACACATACACAAAAGGGAAAGCCTAAACATATTGGCAATGGCTGTTTCTATGCAAACCATTCTCCAGACTTGTCTTGACACGGGCCTACTAGCACACCATACTTTCTTGCTTTAACTACATTATATAAAGCTAGCAGCCTTGGGTACAGGAACTCTGCAGACTTCCTCCTCTATTGCTTAGTTGCTTGACAACTTCAGCTTTTCTCCTTTGATATCATGATTCACCATTTCACTTCTGCATTCTCCCAATATATATGTAGCATTTTATAGAAAGTGCTTTCAACTTTCTAAAGCAGTGGTTCTCAACCTGTGGATTGTAACCCCTGGGAGCTGCATATCAGATATCCTGTATCTCTGGTATTTGTTATTTACGTTACAATACATAATAGTAGCAAAACTTCAGTTATGAAGAAGCAACAAAAACAATTGCATGATTGGGGGTAACCACAACACGAGGAACTGTATTAAAGGTTCACAGCATTAAGAAGGCAGAGAACCACTGTTCTATAGCAAAGACTGTTAAACTAATCTTGGAACCATTCTAAAGAAGCACAATAAGACAATATGTTGAGAAGGTTTCCAAGGATATAGAGAGACAACAGCTACCCAAGCTGTGGGCCTGCTTGATGCCATTGATGGAAATACTGGAAATGCTGACAGTGTGGTACGGTCAGAGAACTCAAGAGGAGCATTTTAGGTTATATTCGTTTTTTTCTCATCCTTTCACCAGTGAACTCAGGGACAAGGAAAGGCTGTCCACTCTCTCTGTATCTCTTCAACATACTACATGAAGTCCTAGCTAGAGCAATAAGACATCTAAAGGAGATCAAGGGGATACAAATTAGAAAGGAAGAAGTCAAAGTATCACTATTTGCATCTGATATGATAGTAAACATGAGTGACCCCTAAAATTCTACCAGGCAACTCCTTCAGCTGATAAACACCTTTAGCAAAGTGGCTGGATACAAAAATTAACTAAAAAAAATCAGTAGCCCTCCTGTATACAAAAGACAAAAGTGCCGAGAAAGAAGTTAGGGAAACAACACCCTTCACAATATACACAAAGGACATAAAGTATCTTGTTGTAACCCTAACCAAGCAAGTCAAAGACTTGTATGAAAAAAATTTTTCCAGTCTCTGAAAGAAATAGAAAAAGATATCAGAAGATGGAAAGATCTCCCATGTTCATGGCTTGGCAGGATTAACATAGTAAAAATGGCCATCTTACCAAAAGTAATCTACAGAGTCAATGCAATTCCAATCAAATTACCAACACAATTCTTTACAGACCTGGAAAGAAAAATTTTCAACTTCATATGGAATAATAAGAAACCCAGAATAGCTAAAACAATCCTAAAGATCTTCTGGAGATATCTCAATCCCTGATCTCAAGATGTACTATAAAGCAACAGTAGTAAAAACTGAATGGTACTGGCATGGAAACTGACTGGTGGATCTATGGAATTTAATAGAAGACCTTGAAATAAACCCACACATTTATGGACACCTGATTTTTTACAAAGATGCCAAAATCATACAATGGAAAAAAGATATCATCTTCAACAAATGGTGCTGGTGTAACTGGATGTCTACATGATGAAAAATGCAAATAGATCTATACTTATCACCCTGCACAAAACTAAAGTCCAAGTGGATCAAAGGCCTCAACATAAAACCAGACACACTAAACCTTATAGAAGAAAAAGTGGGGAAGAGCCTTGAACTCATTGGCACAGGAGACAACTTCCTGAACAGAAGACCAATGGCACAGGCTCTAAGAGCAACAATCAATAAATGAGACCTCATGCAACTGAAAAGCTGTAAAGCAAAGGACACTGTCATCAGAACAAAATGACAGCCTATAGATTTAGAAAGAATCTTCACCAACCCTATATCTGACAGAAGGCTAATATCCAGAATATATAAAGAACTCAAGAAGTTAAAAAGCAACACATCAAATAATCCAATTAAAAAATGGGGTATAGAGCTAAACAGGGAATTCTCAATAGAGGAATATCAAATGGCAGAAAAACACTTAAAGAAATACTCAGTGTCCTTAGCCATCAGGGAGATGCAAATCAAAATGACCCTGAGATTTCACCTTATGCTCATCAGAATGGCTAAGATCAAAAACAAGTGACAACACATGCTGGAGAGGATGTGGAGAAAGGGGAACCCTCCTGCATTGCTGGTGGGAATGTAAATTTGTACAACCACTTTGGAAATCAACCTGGCACTTTCTCAGACAACTAGGAATAGTGCTACCTCAAGATCCAGCTATACCACTCCTAGGCATATATCCAAAAGATGCTCAAGGACACAAGAAGGACATCTGCTCAACCATGTTTGTAGCAGCTTTATTTGTAATAGCCTGAACCTGGAAACAACCCAGATGCCCCTCAGTTGAGGAATGGACACAGAAATTGTGGTACATTTACATAATGGAATATTACTCAGCAATTATAAACAAGGAAATCATGAAATTTTCAGGCAAATGGTGAGAACTGGAAAAGATCATCCTAAATGAGGTATCCCAGAAACAGAAAGATTCACGTGATATATACTCACTCATAAGTGGATATTAGACATATAATATAGAATAAACATACTAAAATCTGTACACCTAAAGAAACTAAGCAAGAAGGAGAACTCTGGGTAAGATGCTCAATCCCCATTCAGAAAGGCAAAGAGGATGGACATTGGAAGAGGGAGAAAACAGGAAACAGGACAGGAGCCTACCATAGAGGGCCTCTGAATGTCTCTACTCTGCAGGGTATCAAAGCAGATGCTGAGGCTCATAGCCAAACTTTGGGCAGAGTGCAGGGAATCTTATGAAAGAAGAGGAAAATAGTAAGACCTGGAGAGGACAAGAGCTCCACAAGGAGAGCAACAGAACCAAAAAATCTGGGCTCGGGGTCTTTTCTGAGACTGATACTCCAACCAAAGACTACTCATGCAGATAACCTAGAACCCCTGCACAGATGTAGCCCATGGCAGTTTAGTGTCCAAGAAGTGGGTTCCCTAGTAATGGGAACAGGGACTGTCTCTGACATGAACTCAGTGGCCTGCTCTTTGATCACCTCCCCCTCAATGGGGTGCAGCCTTACCAGGCCACAGAGGAAGACAATGCAGCCACTCCTGATGAGACCTGATAGACTGGAATCAGAAGAAAGGGGAGGAAGTCCTCCCCTATCAGTGGACTGTGGGAGGGGTATGGGTGGAGCAAAGGGAGGAAGGGTGTGTTTGGGAGGGGAGAAAGAAGGGAGCTACAGGTGAGGTACAAAGTAAATAAACTGCAACTAATTAAAAAAAGAAAAGAAAAGAAAAAAATTCCCATAAAAATACTAAGTTACTTTAAAAAGAAGAAAAGATAAAGTTCTCGGTAATAAAAGAATGCAATGGAAGCCAAGCACACTCTTGTGGTCCCAGAACTCAGGGAACCAAAGGCAGGTGGATCTCTGTGAGTTTTAGGCCAGCCTAGTCTACAAAGTGACTATGGGACAGCCAAGCCTATACAGAGAAACCCTACCTGGTAAAAACCGAAACAAACAAACAAAAAAAACAGACAAAAAATATACAAAAAAATATAAGAAAAAAATGCAGTGGACAGATAAGTATGAAATAGATTGGTAAAGAAGGTTAAAAAAAAAAAAACATTTGTCCTGGAAGGTAATGACTATTCCAAGGAAAACAGAAAAGTGAAGATAGCAGAAAGTCTGAGCCTGTCTCACAGAAAGGGCTGTCACAAAAAGAGTTGACAAAAGATGAAAATTAAAAATAACAACTATATAATTAAAAATAACTTCTGAGAGTTTGCAGAATATTGTGTGCCTTAATAAGAGGTTCAAATCTCCCCACAAAGGTGGAAATTTGGGGGTAATCTTAACGCTAGGACAATGAGCTCTGCCCTCTGAAAGAAAGATCCTCTGATGGTTTAACTAAAGGAGAGAGCAGAGCCGTTGTTGCATGGCTGGATGATACAGAACTTAGTTCCACACAGGGGGCTCAGAGCCAAGCTGCTTTAGGAGGCTACTCATGAAGTTCTCTGAAACCTTATGACAGATGAGTGAACCATAATGTTGCCAAAAGCTGAAGAAGTTACCGTGGCCAGCCCAAGCCAGGAGAATTCCCAATACAGAAGAAACCCTTTGCGTTTCACATAGCATAGAAATAGAGTACAGATGGGAGTTCAAAAGCTGAGGGACATCCTCAGAGCTGGAGCTCATTCTTCTGAGCAGCTGGACTCTACTGCATGTGAGAGGCCAGGGGTTCACAAGCTGTAACTACAGCGACGGTAGCAGATGACGAGACTAAACCCATTCTGGGACACTAGATTGAGTTCCTAACTCCTTGCCACCTTCACAGCACTCCTGACACCAAAAGACATGATGGTGAACTATCTAAAACCAAGCACTCTTTTGGAACCACCAAAAGCAATCTTTAGGGTTTTCCCCGTTACCCCTATCTATTTCCCCAAGCTCTGGAAACAAATTAGCCTGCTCCTGTGTGGAGTGAACAGATTACAAGTCTATGCCAGTGGATCTCACCCAAAACTGAAGCCTCAAGAAGCCCATGCACAGCTTACAGATGGAAGCAGCTGCACAAACCTGGGAACTCGCAGGGAGAAATGCAATAGTGGCTTCCAAAAGACAAGGAAGGCTACACATCTGCCTCTCACCACCTCACCCTACGAAGCTGAACTTAGCAACTTAACTGAAGCTTTCTAACTGGGGAAAAATAAATAAATGAGTCAATGTTTACCCTGACTCTAAGCATGGTTTTCTCATTCTTCATATTCATACAGCTATATGGAAAGAAGGAGGACTTTTAACAGAAAAAAGTATTCTCAAGAAATATGGTCCTGAATTTTATTTCACTCATCTTCTCTAGGCCATCTGGTGACCCATGGCTAGAAGTGATACAAAATAGAGGTTGGCAGAAGGACAATTATGACATCAAGGTTATAAACTAACACACACACATGCCAGACAAGCAGCACTCCAGAGGACAAGAGCGACGGCTCTTTCACCACTCTCCTCCCCAGGGATAAAAGCAAGCCCATCTTATACAGAAGCAGGGCTCGGAGAAGAAACAGGCCACTAATCAAGGTCGTAGATAGAAAATGACCAGTGCTGTACTCAAAGTGGACACAAGATTCTGTGCTCCAAAGAGCAGTGGAAAAGCAAGGCATTTCATGACTCATGTCACCAGGGAAGAGAAGCATGAATTACGGGGTCTTGTCATATTTAGCTGTGTGTTAACATAGGGGGTGAAGCCAAGTGACCACTTTATTCTACATTATGCAAAGAAGAGGTAAATCCCAGAAAAAGGTTGCCAACTAGATTTTACTGAGATGTCTTTCCGTAGCGTTTGCCAACACCTCTGCAGGATGGACAAACACCTCCCATACTCCAATGAAAAAGAAATAAAGTGGATAAGGTAAGATAAAAAAATAAAATAAATAAGGCTTTAAATGATTTCCTAGCATTGTTACAATAGATCTGTTGATGAAAAAGGTCCTGTTATTTTTTTTTCAGTGCTAATCTTATTAATTGGACACAAGAATCTGCCCCAGGAAATGTCACCTGTGCCACTGATGTCACAGGTAATTGACATGATTTCTTGAAGATTTCCATCATACAATGAGATGATCTCTGTCGCACAGCTCTTGGACATTCTCTTCTCCCTCTCAGACCAAGCAGGTTGAGACTTTTGGTAACAAGATAGAAAGGGCCTATGCCCTGACCTGACTAAACCTTAACTTCTAGAAAATGGTTCTTTGGCTGCCATCAAATCTTAGGGGATCAAAGTCACACAGGAGGAAAATGAGATGGGATAGAAAGACAGAGAAAATTACAGGAACATGGAAAAACAAGAAGCCTCTCTATTCGTGAGTCCGGCTGAAGCCTCTTAAAGCCAGGAGTCAAGAACCTCAGAAAATACCTTGTAAAGGTTACCTACACAGAGATAATAATCATTTAGCTTCAAGACACTTGAAATAAAAATGCTAAAACAGCAATAAACTATGCTTAAGGCCTAAGCATATATGACCACATGTGGCTTTTTTTTTCTCCTTTTCCAACTTCAAACCTACAGTATGCTGATAATCTCTCTTCTGCGACTTTTGGGATCCATGGTTTTCCCTCATCAGATTGTAACACATCCAAGGCACTGCAGAAACCACCTCTGCTCTCAGTCACTGAGGACAAGGAGGCTTTCCTTAGTGACTCAGAGAAGCGACTGCAGAGGCTAACCAAATCTTATGCACAGCTATTGCTAAAACAATCAGGCACAACAATTTCCCAAGAAGCCCACATCTGGGTGTACACTATCCTGTCCTTAAAAGCTTAAATCTACAAAAACTTCTCTCCTTAATAAATTTTAATTATACTCCAGGCTAACTCATGCACTATTTTTTTTCTGGGTCTCAGTCAAGAACCTCACTTCACTTAGGCAGATGCCTCTATAAAGAAGTTCCCAGGCTGCTGGTGACAGCAGCGGGGAGCAATGTCTCTGGCTGAAGTTTTATGGTGCTGAATAGGCATGTAATCCCAGCCTTCAAGAGACAATGGCAGGGAAATTCAGACAAGCCTGAAGCACAGAGTGAGCCAAGGGCAAGCAGCAGGAACTACACAGTAAGACTGTCTCAACCGAGCAAGTTCTGAGGGTATAGCTCAGTGGTAGAAGAGCACTTGCCGGGAGTGTCCTAGACCTGGGCTTCATTAGCAATGTGTGAGTACATATCTTCAGTTATGTTTACCTCCTGTTATTCATTAAGCTAACATAACAGGAAGTGCAGATGAATTCTGTGATATCTTAGGACAGTACTATTACTCAACGGGTGAGCTATTTTAGGTCAGGATAAAAGACACCCGTAACATCGCACTTGATTTAAAGATATTTTGCTTAATACAGCTTTCTTTCTAATAACGGTTTTATTAAGCACTTCTTTTTCTCTTTAAACTTTAAGAGTTCTGTTTTTGTTTTTTAGAGGACATAAGTCATAGAACAGCAATTCAGGTTTCCTATGTAGATGGCCAGCAGCCAGACTGGTTACAGATCAATTTGGGAATGTAAATCCCTTTTTCTTACAGTGGATCACCAGTCACTGATTTTCAAAAGAATGTTTCAAAGTTGATTTTAAATGAACCTCATTTTTCTCCCCAAAGCTGTTAAATGCAAACTTTGCAAACTAAATAATGAGATACCATGAATTAACAAGAGTTATCATTTCCATATATATATATATATATATATATATATTTTTTTTTTTTTTTTGCAAAGCCACAAAGGTGACTACTAATTTGACTTGTGGTATATTCCTTAAATTTTTGATCTAGTAACCATCACAATGAAACTTCTAAAGTATATTACTAAATTTGAATTTTTAATAAAAGTCATAATCATCATACAGTTATGTAGAATATTACAGAGCATGCATGCAACACGAAGCCATCTTTGCAGCTTCTTTTCAAGTTTGTTGCGGTTCTGCCTCACAGTTTCAGCATTAATTCGGAGCACTGTAAAAGACTCCCCAGTCTCCAGGCCCTAAATATGGACAGGAGTAAAACAAAGGCCTTCTGAGGAAGCAACTTCAAACATACACAGGGGTCACTCCTGCTAAAGCACAAGAACTGTTCTGCTAGCAAGGCGTTATCCCAGAGGCATCAGCCATCGACACCCACACTTCAACTCCAATTACTCTTCCTGCTAGCGAAAGAAGCTGAAGCTGAAGCCCCAGGCTTTCATCTTTGAGAGATATGAAATCAACAACTGGCAGATCCATTAATAGCTGAGACCCTCGGTTCCTCATTCTGCTCATGGGAAATGAGAGTAGGTACCAATGATGTTGCAGGGGAGATGACTTTATTAAGTGATGGTATGAGGAGAGCCTGTGACATAATAATATAGAATAAAAATGTACAAATGAATAAGAACTTGCTTATTCAGGGAGTCTGTGTTCCAGGCAATGTGCCAGACATTGTACAGGAGTTGATAGTTCAATGTCTGTGAGCTATATGGACTGTGCTTACCTAAGTAGACAGTCTGGAAACTGAGCAAGCCTTCATGCAAGGACACTTCAATCTGTGGCTTCAGACCAAAGAGAAGAGGGAAGTGGGGGGGTGAGCCTGGGAGAAATGAGTGTCTCTCTGGGATGCACTTTCCTAAGGGCCAGGTTCTGTCGTTGGCCCACTGAAATAAGCACCACCATGCAAACACAATTGAGTATAATTTCAGTGAACACTCCTCTGTTCATATTAATTGCCATTTTCAGCATGTCTTTGACAACAATAACACATTTTCATGACTATTCAAATTCATAACGACTTTTTCTACTTTTAGGAGCAGGATAAGTGTCTAAGTTTGCCAAGCAAGATTTTTTTTAATGCCATATAATAATGTTGCAGAGAATGAAAAACACAAAGTAGGAGTTCTGTATTTAAAAATCATGTTTGTGTGGCCAAAAGAAAGAAGAACAATATTCTCTATTTTAGCTAAATAGTTTGTTTTATTTATGGTTATTTAAGTTAAAATAAAACAGAATGGTGTTCTAAAAATTAAATATCTAATTTCAGAAAAAAAAGATTTAATATATAATAACCATGGTAGCTTCAAACTTTGTTCTCTCTAGCATTTCCTTACCTAATTTTCTTACTTCCTATGTGCATAATATAGTTCTCAAAGGTTATATTGACATACGTAGTTGAAAACATACTTAATGGCATTTATTTAAAACATAACTTATGTTTGCTTGTTTTATTGCTAGCTAGCGCTTTTGAATTAGAGGAAATAAAACATCCCATTAAATGTGGATAGCTAGCAAGAAAAAAAGGGTAGGCAGGCCTAATCAGTTTTAAAGAAAATTAAATGTTAAGACACACAAAAAGCGACATTTCCACTTATTTAAAAAAAATCATGATTTTTCTCAGAAACTGATCAATCAAGAAAAACAAAACATAGATCCATCCATATGACTCTTGGGTGTATTCTTGAAAGAGGCCATTCAACATATCTGCAAACCAATGTTTACTGCAGCGAGACTCACACAATCAAGTTAAGGACAGACATCAGAAGAGGAAGAAAACAGGGAGCAGGACAGGAACCTACCACATAAGGACTCTGAAAGACTCTATCTAGCAATATATCAAAGCAGATGCTGAGATTCATAACCAAACTTGGGGAGAGTGCAGGGAATCTTATGAAAGAAGGGGGAGATAGCAAGACCTGGAGAGGACAGGAGCTCCACAAGAAGAGCAATAGAACCAAGAAATCTGGGCCCAGGAGTCTTTTCTGAGACTGATACTCCAACCAAGGACCATTCATGGAGATAACCTAGAATCCCTGCACAGATGAAGCCCATGACACTATCAGCTTTTGGTGGAGAAAACTCTGAGCCAAAGTGATGCCTCCTTGTAGGGACAACACGCAGAATATTTCATATTGCCCTTAGTCTCTTTGTTAAAGCTTCACAGACTCCTGACATCTGAACATTTATGAGATGAATTGGTATCATTAAATGAAGATTAACTAGATAATTGCAGTGCTTCATAACCCAGGAAGACCAGTGGCGGCTTCTCCTGGTGGACTCAGAAACACCCAGAAAACTGCAAAAGCATCTTGGCATTTGTACACTGCCTCCCAGTGATCCTGTCTTAACGGCTATTTGTTGTGTGGGGCTGGGCATGGACACTTCCTAAAACCTTTCTAAGGTGACCCTGTGGAACTTAGAAATAAGTCAGTGAAGGAGGAACTGAGTATTGACTCTCTGTGGACTGTCTGATATTCCTCACACAGAGGGTCCAGGAACTCGTCCACATTAAACTGTGGAAAGCATGCATGGAGAGGAGGCAAAAGATTATGGTAAAGTGATCTTTGCATTCAAGCACTGTAGATATTCTTTGTGCCAACTTTCCGTGTGCCTTGTATTAGAAATTAGTACCCATGTGTATGCCTAGCTCCTATTCCAAAGCTGTGGCTTCCTGCAATACACATTCACCTTTGACCTTGCTTACTTCCTGCCCTTGAGAGGAAGACAGCGATATCCTTGCTTTTGCTACCAGGGGCTATGCTGAGGGATGACACTGATGACTTCCCCAGGAGATTTTCACATGCACAGATTTTCTTTCTTTTCTTTCTTTTTTTTTTTTTTCCTTTTTTTTTATGTAACAAGTGATGAGCTATGGGCAATGAAAACTAAAACTTTTCAAATGATGTTTATTCTAGGAAAAGGCCATTTCTTTCATTGAGCATCGCTTTCAATCAGCAAACTAACTCGATTCAAAGTAGCTCTGGATGCCCCAGGCTTCTGTCAGAACACTGAGAGATACTAATGATAGCTCATGGGAGCTTTACAACTACAGAGGCATTTGCACCCTTTTAAGGAAACAAACTTATCATGGGCAGAATTTTAATGAAATGTTTCCAATCTTCTATGCTCTTCTGTGACCTTTGAACACAGGTCTGGCGTCACCCCCAACCCCATCTTTGTTTTTCCAAGAAAGGGTTTCTGTGTGTAACCCAGGTTCCCTGGAACTACCTCTGGCCTTAAACTGAGATTCACATGCCTCTGCCTCTGGAGTGCTGGGATTAAATGCATGCATCTCTATGTTGCTGCTATGAGGTATAAAAGTCAAATATTCACTGCATGTTTTTCAAATTACTTTTCAAGGCAATAAATTTATTTTTCAATTGGCTTTTGAAAAGTAATAAAATAAAGGTTACTTACAAAAATAATCTTTTCCCGACATACATTTGCAATGGGGTGTGGTTATTCAGTTACTGAAATTGGATGTGTCACAAATGAAACATTTTAAAAAGAAATGCTTAGTGCCATTTGTTATTATCAGTAATGGTTCCTTAGACAAAAATTTAAAAAAAAGAGAGAGAAATAAGGTTGGCAAGTGAATCATGGGGTAAAGGTGCTTGTTATCCAATGTTTCAAGCCTGACTACGTAAGTTTGATCCCTAGGACCCTCTTAAAGGTGGAAGGAGAATATGGACACCGTAGATTATCCATATAAAAGCCGTGGTGCTCCTCTCTCTCTCTCTTTCTCTCTCTCTCTCATAGTAAAAACACAACAAAAAGACACAGAAAGCCTTTAAAAGCTTTAAGCCCAATTAAAACTAAAAAAAAAAATGAACTCACTGGCACAGCAATTTTCTATGTCTTATCCAAATTTGTGGAGACTTCTGACATATTTCAGGTAAATCTCATATAAAGATCTTTTGGTCATTGTTTCTTTTTCTTTTCTCTTTTCTTTCTTTTTTTTTTTAATTTTTCATCAATTACATTTTTATTCATTCTGCATCCCCCCATAAGCCCCTCCCTCCTCCCCTCCCAAACCCACCCTCCCTCCTCCCTCTGCATGCATGCCACTCCCCAAGTCCACTGATAGGGGAGGTTCTCCTCTCCTTTCTGATCTTAGTCTACCAGTTCACATCAAAAGTGGCTGGATTGTCCTCTACTATGGCCTGGTAAGGCTGCTCCCCTCCAGGGGGAGGTGATCAAAGAGCAGGCCAATCAGATTATGTCAGAGGCAGTCCCTCTTCACATTACTATGTAACCCAATTGGACTCTGAACTGCCCTGGGCTACATCTGTGCAGGGGTTCTGGGTTATCTCTATGAATAGTCCTTGGTTGGAGTATGAGTCTCTGGGAAGTTCCCTGTGTTCAAATTTTCTGGTTCTGTTGCTCTCCTTGTGGAGACCCTGTCCTCTCCAGCTCTTACTATTTCCCAGTTCTTACATAAGATTCCATTCACTCTGCCCAACAGTTGCCCATCAGTATTGCCAGCATTGACCTTAACTATCACATACCTACAAAGAAAAAATGAGAACATCTCCTAAAAACTTCTTAAAAATAACAGAAATGGCTCCTTGGGTGGAGTCACTTTGAAACCTGAGGGAGAATAACCTATTTAAAAAAAAACTGGACTTTCAGTTTAATACACATATGGCCAAAGCAAAATTTCTACTTTGGGCATATCTGGCTTCACACGCCTGATCATTCCTTAGTTACACTGGTTGATACTTCTTTTCTCTAATCTGCTCAGAGTCAGCAAACTATTAAAGTCCACAATAAATAAACATAGGTGTTGAAAGCCCAAATTGGCAAAACTGGAATTGTGCAGGGTAGCACTCAGAGGCAGGCCTAACTGCAGGACTGCAGCATTCTTGTTCTAGGGTGTAGGGGTGACCCCTTAACGAACAGAGCCTCCATAACCCTGCGAATGCCTGGTCCTATCTGGCTGCCCAGGGGCTTCTCTTAGATTTCATGGACTGAGTCTTCAATCTTGCTTTATTCTGAATTTCTTCCACTGCAGATGTCATTCACTGATTACTTACAGGGGGAAAAAAAGCTCAGGAACACACAGTTCCTCACAAAAATTGATATGAGTGATAATAAAAAAGCATCAATTTCTCCAGCCAGTGACACAGAAAACATTTAGTATTCATGTACGTTTGTGAAGATACACATAGCAGAAGCCAGAGTAAAAATGGAGGTGTGTTGAATTTGTTTTCAGACAGAATCTCATGTATATTGCCCATACTGGTCTCAAATTAGCATCCTTTCTGCCTCAGCCTCCTGAATGCTGGGACTATAGGCATGGACCATCACACTCAGCAGAAATACATGACTGTTAAACCCTTTTTATGCTATATAGTAATCTAGCCATTTGATTTTTTTGCCATACTTTATTTAACCAGTTCATTCAGCCAAATTCACCTTTATTTCTTTGAACTACTCAATGCTCTTCTTTCTCTTACAAAAAGTTTCAATTCTATTTGACGCATATATTTAAATCAAGCTTTCTTTAAAAACATTCTTGGAAACAATTATATTACCCAAACACTATGAAGGATCTTTCAAATTAGTTTAAAAAATTCACTATTAACATTGAAACATTAATAAAGGCCAAACATTAATAATATAACCAAAGCCTGAAAAGGAAAACTGCTCACCTTGGGAAAAGAGAACAGGATGAATTTTAAACCCTCCTCCATTCTTCAGTCGTTGGGGCAGTTGCTCAAAATGGTAAGTATCAATATAGAAGTAAACTTTCAGAGCCTGCCGGCTTCCTTCCACCTGGTATGTAAGAGGTACATCTGAAATGACATTGAAATCCATGTCACTTCCTGAAGTCAAGGGTACACTAGACAGTACATTGGGTAAATGTTACTCTTTTACACACACACACACACACACACACACACACACACACATCCTGAAATTTACTACAAAGTAATATATTAAGGGTGTTAAGCCCCTTGAGGCATAGGAATGGCCAGGCCCCACCCCCAGACTGCTCTGATGGTCAGCCTACTCCTGATCCTTCCAGACCACTCTACTGGCCATAAGGTCCATTTCCAGCCTCTGAGGATGCAGATAGTGAAGTTCTGCCCTACAGGAAAAAAAACAAAAACAAAACAAAAAACAAAAAAAAACCAACCAAACAAAAACCTATGATCAGGCTACAAAATCCCACCAATTTCTGAGCTTGCCCCAAGGTCGGGCTACATAATCCCATCAATCCCAGGCCGTCCTGGAAATCATACCTCCCACCAAACCCTATTTAAAGCCTGCTGCCTCCTGCTCAGTCCCCTGCTGCTTCTCTCCTAGGCAGAGGCAGCCACCTTCGTGTGTCTTTCCCAATAAGTCTCGTGTATGAGCTTTATTGTGCAGTGTGACTTTGTGGTATTCCTTGGCTCCCGACTGCCAGGATAGCTTTCGCCTCAGAGACATAACACTTACACTGGGGAAAACTTTGCCCTCAGATCTGTAACACTTACACTGCACACTTAGGACCACATGACAGATAAAGTGCTGTTCATTAAAGAATATTAAATCAAAGCCTCACTAGCTAAACAAACAGGCTTATTACTGAGCTTAATGTCAAATTCTGTAAGGGAAACTTGGTTACGCTTTGACATATCAGATGTCTCACTTAACCAAATGAGCACCTCACAGAGCAGCTGCCTCATTCATATTTAGTCAAAATGAGCCCACTGGGTACACTCCTTCAGTAGTATGTGAGAAACGGACTATAGAGCAACTATTTAAAAAATGAGCATGGGTTTTATAAGCTCTACTCTCTGGGTATCAGATTGAAATGAACCATATTTTATTGAGGAGGCCTTATGGTCATTAAATATTATCTTTTCAAGTTCTTGTAAATATTTTCAAGTACCATAAAATTGATGGTTAAAAACAAAACAAAACAAAACAAAACAAAACAAAAACCAGCCAACCAGGATGTCTAAAATGCCATGGGAATATTTCACAGTGTGACTGTAAATCCTTTCCCTTTTACATAAACTGATAATATTTCTACCCTATTAAAAGAGAACATAAAATCATCCCGAAAATGCTCAAATTAGAATACTCATACTAACTAGTTAAAAATTAAGAGCAAAACAAGCAGGCACTTGTTATATCTTTCTGATTCAGCATCAGCTCTTCCAAACCTGCTTCCTGAAATGACACTGAGTTCAAATTCAAATGCCATTTACCACACAGACTCGTGTCTGTTTATCTACTTAACTGTGTATCTCTGCAAAGGAGCTATGAAAGCGATGTTCACAGGTCTTCTTTATGCCACATCCTAATGCCTATCTTATTCCTGTAATGTTTCATAGAGAGACATTAGTAGTTTGATATAGATAATAGAAAAATAAGTTTCTCAACTGAAGATTTAGAAGAATGCCTTTTTCATGATTGGCAAAATCTCTTATTTCTGGCTGTTAAGATTAAAAAAAAAAAAAACAGCATAACAAAACTCATCAAACATGGCAGTTCACACCTGTCCTAGAAGGTTGGCGCATTCCAGCCTAACCTGAACTACAGAGTAACAGACTGGGGAGAGTTAGATGTAGAGATAGATGGAGATAAAAAGAGAGAGACAGATTAAGATAAAGACAGACAGAAGGATAGAGAGGGCAGACAGAGACAAAGTCGTAGACAGAAACAAAAAGAAGAAAAACAAAGATTTATAGCTGCTAAATATTGATATGTTTTACTTTTTCATATCTGTGATATATGTCTATGTTTGTTAAACTCTATGTATTTACTCTTTGCCATCAAAGTAACAAACTTGTGTTAAGTGGATGATGCTATTGCAAGATGACAATGATGGCACAAAGTGACACGTATTACAGACTAACATAAAGTAAATGCAGAAAGGTATCAAGGAGGTAAAACTTACTAATCATTAGCAACATTTTGTTTACAGTGAAGTAAAAACTCAATACTACCCGAGGAACAAAAAACAGTTTCCCTGTGCATAATTCTCAGGAACACAGAAGTTACCGCCCCAAAATGCAAATCAAATCCAGTAAACAATTAGATACCACTATTATGTGATGTTTACACAAGGTATGCAAAATAAATCAATATAATCTGTAGTATTAATAGACCAAAAAACACCTACCAAATCCTGTCAGCATACAGAAAAAGCATTTGACAAAATGTAACATGTACTTACAAAAAATTATTTTTAGTCAATAGGTACGAAAAGGACTTTCTCAGCATGGTAAAATACAAATGAAACTGTAGCTGATATCATACTTGGTTATGAGAAACTGATTTCCCATGAAAATCAGGAGCAAGAAAGATTATGCCTCTTACTACTAACTTTCCTTTTCAATGCTGTACTAGCTGTTCCCACTAAGCCAATTATAGAAGAAAAGGACAGGAAAGATAGACACATCAAGAAAGGAGAAAACTTCTGGTTGCAGATAAGATGCCCAACAATGGAAGAAAATCTGAGATTACAAGATTCTCTTGATACTAATATATGTATGTATCAAGGATTTAAGGGACAATGTTAATGTAAAAGCCCAACTATTTCCCCATATGTCAGCAACAAACAAGTTAAATACACTAATTGTAACAGCACGTCTAAAATGAAAGATATAAATATACTAAAATATGTACCAGATTTATGTGAGAAAACACATACACCAAAACAAACAAACAACAGGGAACAACTAAATAGGAAACTAGCCTGCATTCATGACTAAGAAAAGCCAATATTGTTAAGATTGTATTTATTCCTGATCTGATGCACAATTTTCATGTACTCTCTTAAAATTCAAAGGTATTCAGGAATATCAAAAAAATGATTCCAAACTAGCAAGATGAGGAAAAGGACTGAGAACAATTAACATAGTGACAAAGAGAACAAGAAAGGTGGAGGATAGGGTATCCTCTGGATATCACTCTATAGTCACAGTATCTAAGACAATGTGCTGATGGACAAAGAGCAGCCAAGCAGCCAAATGGAACTCTAGTCTAGAAACATGTGAACGAATCCCACATGAACTACCAATTGACCCTTGACAAAGCAACAAAGACAACATAGTAGGCTTTGCATCCACTGGTTTTGGGACAACTGGGCATGTATGTATAAAAAAGAAGCTTCAAACAGTGCCTACATCCATTCACAACATTAACTCAAAAGTAAACCTACATGGAAGGTATGAAGCTGTGGCGATCCTAGAACCTAGCACAGGAGAAAGCCGGGTGATCATGGATGGATGGTGTCATCTTAGAACTAACATCAAAGGCACAGCTGATAAAAGAAAATCTGATCATCTAGATTTTATTAAAATTCAAAAATTGAGTCCAAAGCGGCTGACCCTGAGTGCAGTGCTTAGCCTCGCATCCTGAGCGTATCATTTTAGCTTTTTATGGTATCCAACCATGCTTGGGGAGAATGTCTTTATTTCTTCCCTGACCCAGCTGTCATTCTGATTGCATGCGGGTTGATGCCCCAGGTCCCGCCTCTGAGAAAAAGGTATCGGACGGGTCCGATGCTCTTTGGGTGGATGACACCTAAATGAACATCTGTACAAAGTCCCAATTTATTACTAATATCAGAGATCAGACCTCTACTCTTGCCTGATGCGTCTAAAACAAAAAGGGGGAACTGTAGAGAGCTGCAGAATGCTATGCCTTAAAGATGGAGCTGGTTTCTGCCTTCCACCTTCCCGATGGTGAGTGCTCTCTGTCAGGAACAACTCCACATTTGGCTAAGGCCGAGGATCTGGCTTGCTTCCATGTATGTGGACCTATCTGCATTGCCCCCGTGGCACGCCTGGGTTGGCTACCCAGAGGCTATTTAAGCTGTGGGCTGGCTTTCCCCGGGGTTCGAGGATTGTTCAATGTTCCTGAATAAACTGCATTGAAAAAAAAAAACTGTAATTTATAAAAATATAAATAAAAATTTAAAAAGTGAAAAAAAAAAAATTCAAAAATTGAGCTCTATGAACACGAAGATAAGCATCCAGCTAGGAGAGGGTCTGTGAAAGATCCACCTGATAAAGTACTGTCACACGAAATACACACAAGAGTTCTGAAAACACAAAACAAGGAAACTAGAAAGCTGTTTTTAAACATGCACAGCAATAAGGAACTGAAATCCACGGCCTTTTACTTGTGGAAGGTCACCATCTTCGGAAAACACATTTACTTTGATAGGAATGTAAGTGACCATGACCAGCAGCTTGCTACCATCACTGTAGAAGAAGGTCTGGGAACACCCTATGGAGAGTCATACTAGTAAACAGCTGTGACAGTTATCATCCCTGCAGGTAGGACACCAGAACAATGAGGGGGATAAGCGAATCTGTCAATAAGTTTTGATATACAAGTTGGTAGGTTAGCCTGTTTGGATTACCTCTCCAACATTTCCAACCCCTTGTCTTCCTTCAGATCTGTTTAAGAGCTGCTTCTACTGGAAGCCTTCTTCTGTCGACCCTCTTTGTTTATGCACTTTTATTTCTTCATAGGGTTTATCACTTCCTACCTCTGTGGTTAACTTAACATTGTGTCTCATCTTGGCCATCAACATCATGTCAGTACATGAGACCACACCTATTTCACCTATTATAATATCTGCAGCTCCAGACATAATTCTTGGCCCATACAGAGACAGAGGGAGCTTCCAAGTACTCATTCTTTTAATAACTACTGTAATAGATCATCATTCTAAAGGAAACTTGATGCCATCACCTGCCCAAAAGCAAATGTAAGGAGATGGATTCAAGTACTTATTGCAACCAGGAGCTGCACGTAATGCTTGAGGATTTCAAACGCATTAGCATTATTTTATATGAACCTCCTAACTCTGAGAGGGGGAAAGCTGGTGTTTTAGTTGGCATCTCGATGATGAGAATGAACCCAGGATTTGAACTCTGGTTCTAGGTCAAAGTGAATTTCTCTCCAGTTGATACTTCTCTGTACTTTGTCCTCTCCCCAGAGGCATGCAATCAACCCATGTGGAAACCAGCGATGCAGACTTTATTAGCCACCCTGACTCATCTGCGTCTACACAGGTGGAAAGATGAAACCTCCTGCCATACACTTTAACAAGCTCTAACTTTCTTACACCACTTAAGGAAGACATGCCTGATCTTGGGTGTTGACTCAGCTTTCACACTGAGAACCCTTTCCTATCGTCATTTTGAATTTGCTTGCAAAGTGGATGTTAGACTGTGGCCTATCCCTTCAAAAAGAAAGCAGGTCCCACAGCCTGAAGAAATAAGGATGGATGAGCATTCAGCTCTCTCCCTGAGACATAACTAAGAAGCTGTTCTGCTTATGGTTTTCCTGATCCTGATTGATGGCTCCTCCACACTCTTTGTCAACTATGCTATCCCTGACTGCATAGTTTAAAACTTCCTTCCAGCCTCCAAAACTTGGACTTCTCTGAAGGCTCCTCTGTCCTCCCCAAGCTATCTCCCCTATGGTGGCTCTATCTTTCTTCCCACTGTGACTGGCTGGCCTCACACTCACTGCGTCAATGAGGCCTGAAAAAACTCACAGCAATCTAACTCCCCATGTGCTCCCTCTAGAGCACTGGAGCTAAAGGCACACTTGACTGAACTATCTTTATGCGAAGCTCTTCTCATTAAATGACGCTTCTTCCATTAATGTATTTATTCACCTTACACCCTGATCGTAGCCCTCCTCCCTCCTCTCTCCCAATCCCACTCTCACATCTCCCTCTCCTTATTTCCCAGAGAAGGGGAGACCACCCATGGTACCAATCCACTGTGGCAAATCAAGTCCAAATCATATCTCAGTAGGATTAAGTGCTTCCTCTTCCACTGAGGCCAGACAAGGCAGCCCTCACCGAGACAGACCCACCAACCAAAGAGCATGCATGGGCATGATGTAGGTCCCCTATACATAGTAGCAGATGTGCAGCTTGGTCATGATATGGGTTCCCTAAACAATTGGAGTAGGGACTGTCTCTGACTCGGTTGCCTGCCTTTGGATTCCTTTTCCCTAGCTCCTCTCAGTTCTAAGGGGAAGTGTCCCCTTAAGGCCAAGGTTATGCTGTCTTAATGATATTTTACCCTTCTAATTAATGCTCTCCCACTCAAGGCTCGCTCCTGACTTCCACACTCTTTTTCCTAATAAACTTCATTCCTGAATGGCTATGTGTCGGCTCCTTTCCCAAACCCACAAGGGCTGCTCTTTATTTTGATATTTAATGGTGGAGTCAGAAGGCACTGAAACTGGCAATTTACTAAAGAATTACCCTCAGAAGTTCGGGTTATTCTCCAATGAGATGCATTAAGTATGTAGCTAAACACCACCATCATGAGTGCTTTGTCATAGGCACAGCAGTATGTAAACCCTAACTTTACTTACGTGATCACAATTAGCTTTAATGTTTAGTATGTGCCCAACACATCAATGTGTCTTACTGTGGCTAAGGAAATCATTCGCAGGGCTGCTTGCTGATTTAGCAAAAAAAAAAAAAAAAAAAAATGTCACTTTGAAACCACAGAGGACAATGAATGTTGATGGGAGCTTAGAGGTCCTCAAGTAGTATTTTAAAGAATGAACAATAGGTGACATCACAGAATCATTTTCTTAGCCTTCAAGGAAGCTGCCTACTACATTCAAGTAAAAATATATACCTTTCTATACACACCAGCAGAAACCTCACAATTTATTTAAAATTTTATTTCAATAATCATTCACTACCTTTTGCCATACAGCAATTCTCTCTTGGGTATAACTAACTTCCTCCTTCAGATTCTTGTTCTTTCTTGTTCATAGTGGAAATGAAAATTGGAGAGAATTCCACCCTTGCTAACTTAATAAATTAATAGAAATAGTATTGTTATTTTTAATTTCATTATCCCCACAGATGTCCCTCAAGTCCAAGTCACTGTGATCTCTCAGTTGGGTCACTCAAATGCTTTCTAAGTAGTCTATGGGTCTTTGTAACACTAAACCTAGAGGCATCATTTTGGATATGTAAACCAGGTCTTGTTCACCTGGCAACCAAGAACATGGAGAATCTCAGGGGCAGGAAGCCCTACATTGGTCCCACCTTCTATTTGATCTCATACTCTGTTCTCTTCCCTTGCTCTACCATAATCAAGAAGGCCAGCATGTTGCTCTGAGAACATGCCCCACATTCTCCTACCTGGGAGCTGAAGTCTGACAGACTCCTCCCAATGTCCGCGTGACTACCCACAAGCCCCTCGGAACCCTGTTCTCCCAGACCAGATAACTCCCCATCCTATCAGCAGCAACTCTATTCCTTCAGTTTTACATTCTAAACTATTTTACTGTTACTTTTAACTCAATGTCTAATTAATTCGTTTTTCTGACTTGTCATTTTCTTTCCTCACTTCAATTTTTAATCCCACAGAAGACACCATCTGTTCAGTATTCCTTTGAACCTTATACCCAGAAGACTGCTGGCAAGAAGTATTCAAATGAAGTTTTTGATGAAACAAATAAAAGAATGATTATTATTATTATCATACTTTCTCAAATCGTGGACTTGAAGTGGGCACTTACTGAGTTTCTATGTATCACAGTAGCCACTGAGAAAGTAAATAAGAATGACTCCCTTCTCTGAAGACATTTCTATCTTCTTTTATAAAACATAGGACCCACATACTTGTAAAAAACAGAAGGCACATAAAACTGTCTTTAAAAAATAAACTGGAGATTTTTTTTGGACTGGTAGACATCTTCTTCTTAAACATTCATGACAAGGCTGAAATAGTAGAAGAGTGTTGGCAATTTACAAAATCTTAAAGACGTAAAAGTTAATCTATGGGCCCACTGCTTAACAAGTCCTGTTAACTCAGGTATGACTTCTAAACTACAGCCTTTGCCAGCATTAATGTTGGGAAACAGCCAACTCAAAGAGACCTTTTTTAATCATTCCATTTATATGACTCCATGCCAATGAAAAAATGTTAACACTTGCTACCAGCAACATTCTACATGCACGCAGTCACTACTCACTTGCTACTAGGGGCTCCTCTTCTGATGGTCTGAAAAAGAAGGAAACTTTCTCCAGGTCAAACAGAGCAACCAGCGTATCCTCTAGCATGGCTTGTTCATCTTTCTACAATAAGGAAAAAAGTCTATGAGATAACAGTATGGGGTGCTGTCAAATCCCACAGCACAATGTAAGTCCAAAACAAAACCATTCCACTTCCATTTCATTTCATGTGTCAACACACCCTTGAGAACCCCCTGTCCAAAATGAAATGAGGAAGTCCTACATAGTGACATGTTCCTTGCATGGTTTTAAGGTTTCCTATTTTTGTATTTTATTAATACTTAAATGATTTTATACATAATTTTCAGCCCAGCTTGCAAATAGTCTAGTTATACTGATCTCATTTACAAATAATCCATACTTTTGCCTTTTCCTTCTAAAATCTCATAAAGTGACACTTAAGAAGCAAAAAAAAAATTCTTAATTTTAAGATAAATACCACAGTAAAGCAAAGCCATCCTGTTTTATAATAATTCACTTGTTGGCCAAGTACTGCTTATTAGAACTATGATAAAAGCAATTTCCATGTATAGATGTATTTGTCTTTAACAGAGTTTACATACAAATATGATGCTCACCCTACCATCTTTGTGCAGTCCTCAGCCTAGACTATGAATAGGAATCCACTTGCTTCATTTCTATAATGAGATTTTTCCATGCATACAACAACAAAAAACCGTTGAAAGTTCTTTCACTACACTCATCCTGCTTCACCAGCTCTGAGCAATGCATCGGAGTGTCAGAAGTATGTTGAACTTGTTTGAAAGGGAATCCATATTAATAAGAAAACAATTGCGATATTCAGAGATAACTTCTATGTGTGCAATTAATTTCATCATCAGAACAAACCTAAGTATTCTGTAGAGACTGTATTAACTGCTAACAGGAAGGCCAGAAGTGAGCCCTGGAAAGACAGTACAGTGTCTCTGAGATAAGCACACAAGTGTGTGAGTGTGTACACCACAGAGGCTGGAGAGGGATGCTGGATGTTCCGTGTTGTCTCTTTTTATCTTGCAGACGGAGTCTCTTACTGAACCTGGTGCTAGCCCCACTAGCAAGTTCTAGGGACCCTCCTTCCTCTCTCTCCCCACTGCAGAAGTAGAGTTCCAGACACGCAAGGGGGCATGACCAGTTTTGTTGTTGTTCTGTGAATTGTGGTTGCTGAGGATTCAAACTCAGGTCCTAAGGCTTGTTCGCCAAAAGCTCTTACCCACTGAGCCATCTCCCCAGGCTCCTAAACTCCTTATGAAGCAGGAGAAAAGTGTCTTGTACCTGGAAGTTTATGGACTGGAAGAAAAACTTATCATTTCCCTAATGCCAAGCAATAGAGTTAGGAGAATTGTTCCAGGCACCTCCGCCTCCGAACGCTGCAATGTGAGCGATGCTGTTTCATTGAATGTGACAGAGCTCAGTAACAACTGGCTGTGTCTAGAGCTTTCAGGAGCTTTCAGGAGCATGGTTCCCGGTTACCGCAGCTTTCAGAGAGCCATAGCTGCAGGCGAGCTTGTGCTTTCATTTACGTCTTTCTTTATTGATCCAGGTTATCATTTAACTACAGCATTTCTCTCTTCTCTTTCTTCCCTCTAAACTCTCCCACGTATCCCTCCCCTCTCTCCTTTGAATTAATGACCTTCTTTTCCACTAATTATTATTGTGTGTATATGTGCAGATGTAGGTACACATACATTCTTAAATATAAACTGTTCAGTCTGTATGGTGCTATTTGTATGGACGCCTTCAAGGCTTTACGTTCTCAATGCAGAGGTTTCCTTGAAATGTTTTTTTGTTTGTTTGTTTGTTTTGTTTTTTTTAGAGTAAACTCTGGTTGAAAAATCAGTTATTGAAATAAACATGAAGATTTCACAAGGCCAGGTTGTAAGGAGAACACAGTTTCGCTGAGATTTGTAACTCGTGGAGCATGGGATTCACATATCAGAATACCCCGCTCGGAGTCTTTAGTGTATGTAGAACTGAAACGCTTCTGTCATCGTTTAATGTTAGAATATTTTCATCACCTCCAAAAGAAATGGAATATCAATAAGCCTTCTCCCTGGAGTATCTACTCCAGTTTTTTGCTCCAGGCAGTCAGATGTCTACTTTGATCTCAGAAATATATCCACTCAGCAAGCTTCATCACAAAGTAGGCAAACAGTTTTTTTGTTTTTTTTTTTCTTGCCAGGCTACATTCCTTAGGTTTGTGCTTATAAGATTCATGTACAGTTTAGCACTCATAAGTACTACAAATTGCCTCTGCCCGAATAAGACTTTATTATATGAAACACACATTCTACCTATCCAGTCATCCACTGATAAAAACCTGCGTTGCTAACAGTATTTATGTCTTTTGAATAACACTTGATAGGACTGTTTGTCACAAGGTCCTTGTGAGTAGAAGCTTGGGTTTCCCTTGGGAATTATGTAGGTACTAGAATTTCAGGAATATGGGAACTATGTTTAATGTTTTGAAGAACTGCTAAGCTGTTTTCCAAAGAGGTTGCCTTATTTTACATTCCCTGACTCATTTCTGAGGATTATGATTTCTACAGATCCTCACCAACACTTGTTGTTGTACAGGGCTCTATCTTCGCACTTTGAGTTGCCTTTCTCTAATGGCAGCTGATACTGACTATCTGTCATGTGCTGAATGGCCATTTTTACATCTTCTACAACAGCATCCAAATCATTTTCCCACTTTTACATTAGGTCATTTTTTTTTATTACTGTTGAGTCTTGAGAGTTCCTTATACATTCTAATCTATGCAATTTATTGTTTCTATTATTTCTAAATATTTTCTTCTAATCTTGGAAACTTAAAATTAAGCTTAAAGTCAAAGAAGTGACAATTGATTAGATATCAGAAGCTTAAATAAAAGAATAGAATAGAAATGAAATCTCACTCATGCTTTCATTCATTCATTCATTCAATCAACAAACCCAGCTACTATGTTAGGAAGTAACCTGACCATCATGCACAACTTGCATTGGATATGCTATGGTGTTTTTTAATAAAAGCACATCTTCTAATGTGTTTCACTTTAAATCAACCAAGTAAGTAATTTATTGCCCACATGGAGTGCATAGAATCTTTCCTAAAGAATCTACTTCTGTATCTCTTAGCCAGTCTGGCATGGAAGCCCCTACTTTTTCATTCCAGAATCTTCTATGAATGTGCTGTACAAAAATGACTTCCCCATTCAACAGTAAGAAAGTGCTATTTTGATAGATCAACACATCTATACTTGTTTTAAAACTCTGTCACTGGGTAGCTACATTTTCTACTTGTACTTTAACAGATGAAACGGGTCTCCTGTTCAAAATCAGAAATCCATTTAGTGAGCCCTCAAAACGTTTGTGCAAATAAAAGTGAACATTTGTAGAGAAGGACATCACAAAAACTACAGAAAGTCTATATGGAAAAACCCCAAAGTTCTCTGTATTTCAAATATTTCAAGATCCATCCTTCATGTGTTTCCGTGCTTGAGCTTGGCACTTTCTTCTATAGATGTTATAGTTTCCTCGCTGTCAATGGAGAACACTCATTCAAAGCACGGACCAGAATTGTTTAGCACATGTAAATTTTAAGCAGATTGCCAGACAGGAGCTGCTCCATGAAGCATGCCCCAGATATTTGCATCAGTGGCAGCTCTGGTATCATGGGAGTTGTTATTTCTGGACTGAATGGATTTTATAAGAAGCCACTTTTTTCTCACGACTTTTTCCAGTCAGTCAGTGCTTAAGGACCTAAGAATTGCTAACAGTGGAGTCCTTCCCAGCTTTTAGCAGCCAGAAACAAGATCTAAAAATCCGAAGAGAAGAAGCACATTCTGCATTCTCACTTAAGCCTGAATGACCACAGGGAAAAATTTTTCTTTAAAGTAGCGAAGACGGTGGAAACAATGAAAGAGATAATGAGAAAGAAATGGCCATGTGCTTCACATTTGGTAACATGTCACCATGTAGGTTACAGCTGATGCAGGCAATGGGAGTTGTAAGATTCCTTACCAGATTTGGTGAGAGAAGTGACTGGTAGTGACAAAGAACACCTGCATTCGCAATCTGGTCCAGCCACCTTCTGCTGGCTTCCCAAGTCTCCATTTCATTTTCCTTGCTGTTGTCAAACATCTGGTTCAGGGCAGCCATGAGCTGCTCAGAGAAGGCACAGACAGTCGCCACGAGACTCTGGCAGAAAACCATGTCTCTCCGGAGCTGGGTTTCACTATCTGTGATTGAAAGGAACACAAAGGAAGCTTTATTGCAGTAGCCAGGTGTGATGACACATGCTTTTAATCCAAGCGTGATCTTTGTGAGTTCATGGCCAGCCTGGGCTATGTGGTAAGTTCCAGGACATCCAGGAATACATGGCAAAACCCTGTCTCAAAAAACAATGCAAAATAAAAATGTTGCAGAAACCATCACCAGCATGGCATGAAAACTGTAATGGTACAATAGTGGCACACACGTCCTGGCACTTACCAACAGCTTGCTGAACAGACTCAAGACCCACTCAGCATGAAAGAAACCATGTATTTATGAGAAACCTCTCTTGGAGAAGAATGTAAAACTGCCTCTTTATTAAACCAGCATAATCTATAACTACATTCTAAATATCCTTATGCTCACGGATGAGTGTAATATTCATCACTCATTGAAGAAACTTCTCTTTGAAACAGACACATTATAGACATTTACAACCAATCAAAACACAGCATTGTGGAGCCTAGTCCCCATGGATACATGTAAAAAACAAAATAAAATAAATAAGGAAGACATGAATTGGGGCAGGATATATAGTCAGAGGTCCTGGGGTAGCTGAAGTAGAGAAATGAAGGATGTATATGTTCAACCTACATTAGGTATATATATGAAGATTCTAAAGAATAAAAGTAAAAATGAAATTTTTTTCGTTTGCACTGTGACTCTATTTTGTGTTCATTAATACATTATATAAAATCCTAAGAAAAATATAAAGCCTTGCTTATATATATTTTACCTCATATGACACAATTTTTATTTGCTAAAAAGATTTAAAAGTCTAACTGTAGAGTTTGTGCTGACAAAGAACATTGTTAATATTTTATATAACTACCTTTGAAACCTACCCAAATATGAATGCATGTGGGCAAAGACTATTTGCTGAACAATTAACTGTACTAGCAACCAGATCTATAACTTATAAATTAAATCATTCAATTTCCTGATTAGTAAATATGTCTACATTTACAAGACTAGGGATTCCTATATTTCCCCTGACATACTAATACATTTAATTTCAGCATAAATTGATTCTAATATGCTTAGGAGAAATAGTATTCTACAGATGAGTGAATTTTGGTGAACCAGATTTGAATATATGTTTTACACGTGACCTGCCTCTTCAGGGCCCGTTTGTAAATGAAGATGATGGAATATCCAGGGCTCACTTGGCCTGAGTACAAACTCCCGCTACATAATCACAGGCTGTGCTTTCTGCATGGGGTGAGAACCCTGTGTGGGGCAGGAACACGGGGCAAAATGACCCCCTCCCAAAAGTGGTCTGAGGATGCTGAGGTCTTAAAGAACCCCATGAAATGAATAGCTACTGCCAAATTAGTAGAAAATATGAAGACAACGATGTCTTCAATATTGAATTCTCATTTTATTGACAGAGGCAGGTTTTTTTTAAGTCATTTACCAACAATATCGAACCATCTGCTTTTAATGACCATCAAAATCATGTTTCCACACAATAAAGTTGCTTTGTGTTACTTTTAATATAAGGAACATTCACTCTTGACATTTTTCTTAGAAAATAGATTAAATATCGAAAGATCCAATATTCTATTTAAAATATTCCCTCGTTAGGCTGAGCTACGTGAGTGTTCTCCTTTGGCAGAGGGAAAGGACTGAATATGCTATCTCTAAGGTTCAACTTACTCATTTAACCAACATTTGTATGTTAGACTTTTCTCTTAAATATTTCTATACCACGTGTCCTGTGCTGCTAGGTGGGAAAGAGTTTTTTGCAGGTATCTAGCCAACACAAAAACTGGAATCAACTTTACTCAACTCCCCCCCCAAAAAAAAGGAAAACACCTGATTTGAGGTCATCCTTAGACTTCTTGCAATCTGTGGATACAGTTCAACTTAAAAGCCAAATTTACAAAGCCTGTGAGCTCAAAAGTACAGTAAAATGTGGGTCCTCTCTCTTTTTTTTTTTTTTTTGACTGTCTTTCTATGCTTTTTTGTTGTCCTAGATGAAAGCAGAAAACCTGGATAAAGTTTTAATAATGCTCAGTAGCTCAAAATAATAAAAAAAAAATCGGAAGAAAATGCTGATATAAAGAGTGGGAAGCTGTCTTCTAGAGAGGAAAGGCTCTGGCCTCCACATCAGTCTGAGTAGGATCACAAGGGTTAATAACTAGTTAAAATAATGATGTCTAAAGTACTTCTGAAAAGGAATTCTCAAATTTTATTCTTTACATCACCCCAATACTTAGACACTCCTTGGGCTCTCTCTCCATTCTCTCTATAGTCTATATACATGTAAGCCAATTTTCATTCAACCCTTATCAAATCAGATGAGATCACAATTAACATTCAAAAGTGTTGATAGCTTTGCCAAATGTACATTGTTCTTGTTCATGGATTCATTTTAACATTGAATGTCCTAAGGGAATAAGGCTTGGTATCAATTACTGGAGTGGGAGGAGCCCCAGTCAGAGCCTTGACCATACTTCTATCCATAACTGAATAATGGATGAAGGCATGCAAGTTGTCTCGGACAACAACGTTGTTTAAATTTTATACCAACAAAATTTTAAATGAAAGTCACTCAATAAACGCTCACTGTTTGTGGGGTGATACTCAGTCATCACTTTGCTATTTTTTTAGGAGAGAACAGATGACTTGCTTAGGTGAACTTCAAAGCATATTCTACATTATATATGAAGTAGAAAACTCAGTAGCATCAAGGTCACTTGATAATGACCCCTACCTGTTATTCACAGCTCCTCAATATCTCAACCCCTCTTTTCCTCCCATAGTGCGGTATGACTTTTAGAGCTGTGATACTGTCACAGAACAAAGTGTGTGCGCGCAGATCCACACTGAGCCATGCAGTAAAGCTTGGCGCCCTTCAAACAATGAATGTCTTGCTAAATGGCTTCATAGCCCATGTTTTGTTTCTATGCCTCGTTAGTCAGAAGAATCACCCACAAACGTTAACAGTAAATGCATTGAAAGGCTGGACCTCTTTACATTGTTGAAATATTGTATCTCCCCGTGTGAATTTTTCTTTTTCTATCAGGAAACTTAATGAACTTATTTCTGCCATCAGAGACCTAGGACATCTCTCTCTAAGATGGATAATTAACAGCACTCTGAGAGTCTGTTTATCTTGCTGGATTCCCCATTGGATCATCAGTGCGTTAAGGGCAGAAGTCAGACCCACAGACTTCAGAGGCAACTAATGAGCCTTTAGCTAACATCTTAAGCCAATGGGCTTGCGCTGGTCATATAACTCAGAAATAGAACACTTGTGGACATGAACAAGAACAAAGCTTTGGGTTCAATCCCTAGTGCTGGAAAGAAGGAAACACTAAGGTGAGATTCATTTCTGCTCCTGACCTTAGGTCTCTACTCTGACAAATAGAATTTTGAGTGCCATGCACGTATTAACAAAATGCAGCAGAATGGGTTTATTGTGGCAACTACTCTGTTCTTGGCATCTAGCAGTGCAGCAGTGCGTGGCACCGAATGGGTACCTGGTCAAGTTCCTGAGCAGAGAAAGAACAGAACGATAAAGAAATGAAGCAGAATCTTTTTTGTGCCAACAAAAACGTACTCTTTTCCTTTAAACTAAGTAGTCATTCAAAATTCCCCAGTGTCCTTCCATACCAAAGCTCTTCTCACTTCCTAGTCTTATAAAAAAAATAAAATAAAAAAGAAGAACTCTAGCAAGCATCTTAACAGCTGTACCAAGCTTCTAGCAAGAGAATGGGTTGTGTGGCAGCTTGCTAATTATTTTTGTGGAGTACAATTTTTCTTGTAGTGGGGATATATTTGAGGAAAATGTTCTTTGTTCCCTGTAAAAAAAGCTTCAATCTTCTTTCAATACTTAAGTGTCTACTATATCTATCTTCTATAAGCATCTAAAAAATTTCAATACTCTGTGTAATCTTACCTATTTACCAGTCTAAGCGCCTTAATTTACTGCTCAGAGAACAACTCCGAAGGGGATAGTGGGGATACATAGAAATGTTGATGGAGAATATACTGACACGGAGACAGCCCGGGGGAAAGAAAGACAAGCACAGACACGAAGACAAGACTTCACAGAACAGGAATGGGAGTGAGGCTGCAGCTGGTCAAAGGCTTCCTGTAGAGGGAGAAGCCACCTCCTCCATAGAAGAGCACTCCCACACAGGCTGTCCAATCCTAAGTGGTCAGCCCTGGACACGTAAATACAGGCAAATCTAAATGGACTCAGTATATTACATATACAGGTGTGCATATATATATATATGTGTGTGTGTGTGTGTGTGTGTGTGTGTGTGTGTGTGTGTGTGTGTGTATGCCTGTGTGTGTCTACATATGTGTATGCCTACAATAATAATAATTCAAGAGAAGATCAGGAATTTGGGAGGGGATACACACAGGAGTCGGAAGATGGAAAGGTGGAGATGATGTAGGGTTATGTATCAAATTCCTAAAAAAAAAAAAAAGAAATTCACAACTGCCTTTGCTATTTCTTAAATTAACTCACTGGGGATTATTTTGGTGAACTCTCATGACAGTCAAGATTTGAGTTTAATAAACACAGTCTACTAGTTGCTATTATTCTCCCAAAACGATATAAACAATAATAGTTGTCCCCAATAAAATTTGCAAAAAGGAACCTGTGAAATGTTTTTAGAAAAGTTTTTAAAAATGTAAATTTTTTGAAATTATTGTGATTAATCAAGAAACAAGGTGCAAACCCGCCACCCAACAAACAGAAAGCTCTTTTTTTGTTGACTCAACTCATTTGTCACCAAAACTTTGCAAATATGGCAGGCTCTAAAACTGTCCTACACCCTACTTGTAGCCATGTGCTTGCAATATAATTTTGAGAGTCCTACCATCAAAATGAAAATCCCAAGACTGGTGTGGCAGCATTTCCCAGATATTCGAACGGTTGAGACTGGAGGATCATTTCAACAAAGGAATTTAAGGCTAGCCATGGCAACTGAGTTGCGCTTAAATCTTGAACAAACAAAACAACAACAACAACAACAAAACCCCCAAAACAACAGCAACAAAAACAAACCAATCGCAATCCAGGAGAGGAGCTGTCTCCACTCTTTCCCTGGAACCAGCTACTTGGTATCACTGTAGCAGTAATGCTGAGCTCATGCGTGCTTCCACAATACCCACTTCCTGAGTGCTAGCTTTAGGAGGTGTGCCATCGTGCCATGCTGTGGACACAAACAATGGCTTCCTGATTGTAAGGACAGCACTCTACGAATGGAGCTACATTCTCAGACTATCAATTATTTCTTGCAACACATAATTTGATGGACACTTGTGACAGCTACTACTTTAGCTATTTGTTGACAATAAAAATAAATGGTACCTGCTTTATTTAAGGAAGCTAGTGACGTACCACCTGTAATTTAAACTCAGATCAAATGTTTAATTGTCCTTTGGTATCACTGCTAATTATGCTGAGCTCCTACTAAACGCATGGTATAAGAATATTAATGTAAGATGTGGAAATGTTCATATAAATCCTTGGCCATGAACAACAATTAGATGGTTTCATGATGAATCCCATATTTGCATATTCATAACAATCACTTTTTCCACAGCCTATACCCTTTTTCCTTGTTTTGTTGAGGGAAGGTATTGCTGTATATCCCAGGATGGCCTTGCACCCCTTCATTGGCTTCCTGAGGGATGGGACTGTCTGCCTGTGCTCTCATGTCCAGCTTTCTCTTTCTCTTATTAATGAGATTGTTTTAATATGTGTTTATATGCATTTTCATATGTACTGATGATCAAAATCGAGCATGTGCTTTTATGCTCTTATTAAAGCACTTAAATACATTTAAAAAAAAAAAGTCTTTCCAGCACTTTGGGGAAGGCAGGTATCAGAAGCCCATGTATCACGTAGAGTGGCAGAAGGAATTGATTTCCTATTTTAAGACTGTTATAATCCTGGGCCACAATGCTTCTGATTGTAAAACTAGGACAAAGCATTACCTGAGTATTCAAGGAGGGCCAGCAGGATCCGACACTTCACCTCTGCAGAGAAAGAACAGACATGCGTTAATTGTCCACTCCGTTCCTGCAACACACTGCAACATGGTAGCAAAATGTATTATGGTCTTATTATATTAAGTAATCAAAATGCTATTTACTTGACATTCTGCTGCTGCCCATCTACACAGATAAATGTAATCAACTGTTCAAAATGCCAAAACATATTTTAGCTCCAAATTACACAAGTAATAGAATATCGTTTCAATCTTGCCAAATTCTAGGTAATCCTTATCTACTTCAGCCTGTATGCTATTCCGTAACATATATAAGTTGTATTGTTAAGCCATGAAAATAATGCTTGCTACTATGACTACAAATTTTAGAGAATAAAAGTGCATGTATATACATTAATATACTTTGCTATTCCATCCCACACAGGAATAATCACAAATACTTGCCAAGCACATATTAATTTCTTAATTATCATGTGTTCATCTGCAATCGATAGTAAATTATGCACTGGTATTAGGTAAATTTTTAAAAGTATGGAGTTCCTCCTATATAACCAAGATTATGGATGGAAAAAATGTTACAAAGCACCCTGTCTTAAGTGTCAGAGAGAGCAGGTGGGTTAACTGATCAGGATTTTAGACAATACTTCAAGGCACACTGAACATTTACAGACAAGACTGACAAAACAAAAGCATATCAGAGACAAGAAAGCACATTGAACTGAAAACCGGTTTGCTATACTCTATCTTCGTGGCTTTAAAAATCTAATAATTACTGTCAGTCTCAGCTCATTCATACATGATATCTACTTTATCTGTATAATGGCTTGTATAGGAAAAATAAACAGCAACTATACTCAAGGTCTTTGAAAGTTTTTTTAATGCTGTATATACAAAAAAAAAAATGCTACTCCTTTAACTGAGAGCTGGCTGAAGAAGATACAGACTCTACAACAAGAAAATACTTCATAGAAACTTGGGTGTAGACCACCAGCGAGAAGGAGCATACGTGGGAATGGTGCCAGAAAAGAGATACATCAGAACATGAGCAACAATTAATCCAATCATTTAGCACGGAGAGATTGTCGCCATGCCATTAGACACCAGAACTGGAGCGACAATTATGAAATTGAAGTAAAAAATAACATATCATTAGGCTGAGGAGTTTAAATTCAGCTAAGAGAAAATCACTGCAAGAGTCTAGGGTAGAAGAACGACTCACAAGCAGATTCAGAAAACTCGGGAACATTAGAAGACTCCCAGAGGCCTTCCCACTGGTACTTCCTCGGCAGTACACAGCTGCAGAGGAGAGGGGCTCTTCAGCGACATGGCTGACTGCAAGTTGTGCAGGAATGCTCACGGTGGTGCAGCCATCTGTCACACAGGCTGGGTTGCCCATAGCTGCGAGTGAGCCCATGCTCCTGGACATAGCTGCAATAAACTCACTGGCTCACCAAGCTGGACCTGGATGGAATCTTTGGTCTGCCATTGCCCTATCTGGGGTAACGGGGCACTTCTTTATATCTGCCTAGGAATGGTCATGTAACACAACTTGAGCATAATCTTAAGTAAATATACTTCAATTTAGCTGGCAACATGACACTTTGCTTAGCTGAAAGATTAAGCAGGAGACAAGTCATTACCTTTTTTGTCTGACATCTTAATCAATCAGTCCCCTATTGAGATGGCTATTGTCTACTATCTTCTCTCTCCCACTCATTTCAGTGGACTATATAGAGATAGGTAAATAGTCATCTAAGCAAGGAATGTCACTGTAGCAACCCTTCTTATATAAAGGACATAGAAGCTGGTATTTTGATACTGTACGTGGTTTAAATTTTAAGTCAGAGACCTGGACATATAAGAACTGGAATCACTCTGTTGACATATGTAAAACACAAATTTCTAGCCAAGTATCAATAAGTTAAATTTTTACCTATTAGTATCCATGGAGCTACATCTCTGACATCATTCACCACAGTTTGAAAAGTCAGATGAAAATGACACTAAACCAAGTGGAAGAAAGTGGTAAAGGACTGGAGAGGTTACCTAAAGACGGTCCACATTACAACAACTGACTTAAAGATAATGTCAGCTCACCCTGTCCCTGGGACAGCCGGCAGCTGAAGCAGTGGATGAAAATTAATTGTTCTTTTAAAGACCCATTTAACACAGAGACAATCTGAGTTTTACCCAGAGTAACTGGATTTCAAACAGACAGAACATAAAGCTTGCAAAAGGCCCCTGCCACACCACTCACTCTAAGAGTCTCAGGACAGACAGACAGACTAAACCAGCTACTAGGATCTCATGATGAAGGTGGTAGCAGCATCCAGGACATCAGTCAATCAATGAATGAATCAATCAGATGAATAAACAAATGATAAATTCATCCCTGTAAAATGTGCCTTGAGGAACAGAGTACAAAAACTCAACTTGAGATAATAATGTAAGGTTTGAAAGTGTTTTCTTTATTAAGCTTTTTCTCTACCTTAGAAATGTACATGTGAAAACTGAAATTATTTTAAAAAAGTAACAAAACAAAGTTTCAGAAGTATGTTCATGTCTAATCAATACTGTGCTTACTTGAAAAACAAATACAATTAAATCTGTTTTTATCATCGTCAAAACATCAAAAGATGGCAAGATCAACTATGAATTTATAGCTTCTGGGAGCGTTATGCAACTGGGGACTAACTAGTTTGAGAAAATATGTCTGCCCCTCTATAAAGCATGTGCTTCAATTCACTAGTGTCTTTAAAACCCACTTATTTTTTTTAATATTCATTACTTGCAGCAGTTTTGATTCAGAATTTTCATCAACTGGAACATTATAAGTGTCCCAGAACACCACAGTATTAAGCCATAAAATTAAAATATAGCCAAGAAATCCAGTTGCAAATAATAAAACATTTTATGATTGAATAGAATCTCTGTTATTTACCTGAGGGCCTGCTTCATCCACATCCCTCCAAATGCCCTCTCTACTCGACTCAATGCTCAAACCTGCTATATTTGAGTGTCTTTCTATGTAGGAGACTTATGTGCACAGACTCTACCAGACAGGAAAAGCTGGTCTTCTGATTGCAAAATAGAAAGCTTTTTCTAATTTACCCTAAAACTGGGCTCATTGGAAGTATGCTAGAATCTTGCTGAATACAATTTTTTCATAGCTAAGTGACAAACAAATGGCTAAGAAATAAAACCATAAGTGTGGCACAAAGTTTGCTGTACACATTTCTCAAATTAAGCGCTGTCACTATTTGGGGGTAGATGATCCCCTGTTGTGACAGATGGCCTTGTGTATGGTAGCAGGCTCCGCCACTTCCCTGGTCTCTACCCACAAGGTGCCAGCAGCACACTTGAAGCCGTGATGATCAAAACCATCTCCAGAATTGGAGGCTGTGACAACTTCAGAAGGTCGTGCAAATAATGGCAGGGCAGCCAGTGGCCATCAGGCAAGACCAAAACTTTAAAAAACTGGTGATGCAACCCACTCAGATCTACAGTAGACATTGCAGGCCTTCTAGGAAGATTAAGCTTCAGGTACTTTTGATTAGTTCCTTATTATTTTTCTCTTATTATTTCAAATTCCAAATCACTGAGTGCCCAGTGTTTCATCTGCCCATGTACAAGGCCTGTTCTCTTCACTCAGAATGCTCTTCATGATACACTCTGCAGTGTCCTTCGGCTCAATCCTTCTCCAGCTCCTCCTGCCTCACCCACTTTACCCCTTTTATTTGCCTCAGGATGGGAATCACTGCAGAAGCCCATGGGGCATTCCAAGACTTGGGCTTTACTGGCTTTTTAAGTGATTATTCCTGACATCGGACAATATTCTTCGTTTTTCCTACTGACCTTCAACACATTTTCGGATGCTCTGTGCGAGGGCCCGGACGCCACTGGGAAGGTTCCAAGGATCCTGCTTGAGGTGAAGCCTCAACCTCCTGGGGCAGCTGAGCTTGGCCTCCATTTCCTGTTGGAATTCTAATCAAAGACGAAAAATCTCTCGTAAGTGTCAAGCGAGCAGATAGACTTTATCTAAAGTAGCAGAAGCTACTTAAGTCTTTCCTGTCTTTAATTCATGGTTTTGCCACCAGAGGTATTAACTCTTTTAAACATTCAAAGAAGCATAAAGAGATTATAAAAGATAGATGGTAATTTTTAATATTTTCAAAAACAATCCAAACAGAAGCGAATTACGGAGCAGAAACATTTTTTTTTAATCTAATGTCATATTTTTGCTTTTTAACTAGGTTGCCTATTAGAGTGTGCTTATTATTAGATGTGCTTACATCTAATATTATTTCAAACATACCTTGCAATCCTCGGCCTGGTGTGAAATACTTGGTTTGTTCAAACGCCCTTACAACAGCTTGCCCTTTCAAGAGGTTGGTTATTGAATCCATCTATCAAAAGTAGATTTCTGAGTGTTACATGCAGCCATAATACATAATGTATATACATATATGAGTATATAAATATATATATGATATACATGTGCGAGCATCTCTTATAAACTTTCTTAAATAAATGCTTCTGAAAACCCACAATGCTAGTGAAGTCTTTAAGCAACATATTATCATCAACTCTTTTCTCTTAAACATTTCCAATTGATTAAAAAAAACACAAAAATACTTTCAAAGTGCTAAACTTTCAATACTATAGATTTTAATTTTAACTATAGAATATTTGTCAAAAGCAAAGTCCTAACATGGAAGTCCAGAAAATCGGGCAGCTTTCGAAACTAGAAATGATACAAAGCAAGGTGCTGGAAACATTCAGCTATCCCACAAATCATCACGAGGGCATCTCCTGTATGTGTAGTTCGTTTCAGTGTGCCATATAGTTTTCTAGAATACTTGGTATACACAAGTATCCTTTTGGTTAGCTGCTGTAGGAATGCCTCTTTTAAATCAAAGGAGGCTGAGAGACAGAGACACTTCTATTCTCCTTCCAGGCTCTTCCCAAAGATCTCTGACCTTTAACTTGGAAAAAAGACCCAAAACTTCCCCATCACACCTGGCTGAAAAGCTGCTCCAGACAAGTGTGTATCTTATCCTGTTTATCACGAGATATTCGGACACTGACAGGAAGCTCATCGCCTATATGAAAAAAAAAAAAGAAGCTAAAACCATCATCTCATTTTTAACCTGTTGAAATATTCTCATGTGTGATAAAATACAAGCACTTCAAAATGAGCTCTTATCCAACATCAGAAAAGAAATTGTATTAGGTCTCATGGAACAGAAAAGTCAGTCAGCTCATGTTCCTGAAATAACCTAAACCAATGCCCCTTGCAAGAAGAATAAAGCATAAAGCCGTGTGTGTGTGTGTGTGTGTGTGTGTGTGTAACAACGCTCTCCCTGTTAACTAAATATAAGGTCCTCTCAAGTGTCTGTACCTTCTAAGAAAACATCTTCAGGCTGAAACACCTTCACACCTCCATCCAACCATTCATCATGTCCAATGCTTTTGCCAAAACTTATTTCCAATGTACCTAGAGCCCTTCACAATGAACAGGAAGACCAGAACCTGTACAGAATAACACTTTGAAATACACCTTTCTTATAACTGGTATTTGTGAACTAGCTTTATCAGTCACAGTGCAATGGGGGTGGCCACAGAGAATGACTAAGAAAACTGAAAATGCATGCGAGTCAAAGAACTCAATCCCCCTCTTACAGGCATCTGTGAGGTTACTAACAATTGAAGAGCCCAGCCGTCTACCACACGCACCTGAGTCCATCTCATCACTGTGGAAGTAGGAACTGCACTGGCTGCTACAGATACTCGTGAAGGAGGCAATGGAATTCCTGTTGCTGTTGCAGTCGCTGCAAAAAAAGAGTCGCATGTTGCTTTAAGACTATGCTTGCCCGGGTTTGTAGTCCAGTGGGATGGCAAGAAAGAGTTGTGAAGGCCAAAGATGAGAAGAGAACAGGGATGTAGAAGAGCATGCCATAACGGAAGGCAGCATTGCTTCGTATGCTAACTAAAATCACAGTAAAAAGCATGCCCGTGTCCTCTTGCTATTTCTAACTGCCATAGCTACATTTACCAGCGTATTCCATATAACGCTGCGCGAAAGAGAAGCCTGCCCAACTCAGCTTATCTCAGTTTTTAAAAGCACTCCTTTAAATCCAAACATTCCAAATGTTCCTGTCATATAACTGATTCCTAAGTGAATTTTTGAAAATATCTGGTTATTAAACCAGCTGTCAGCCCACATAAGATTCTTCACTATCTATTTAATAACAGTGGTTAGACAAGTTTCTAGCAGACAAAGCCTGGTTCTTGACTTTTCTCTTTCAATCCTTTCTGGTAGTTTAAATAATAACTTACTGGGGACACCTGGAGCTCCCCACACAGCAACCTCATCTCTCTGCATGGACAACACAGCACCAGAAAGGACTAAAAATGAAAACTGTTGGGGCTGGAGAGATAGCTCAGAGGTTAAGAGGACTGGCTGTTCTATACCAAAGGTCCTGAGTTCAATTCCCAGCGACCACATGGTGGTTCACAACCATCTATGGTGAGATCCGATGCCCTCTTCTGGAGTGCAGGTGTACATGTAATAAGCAAAACACTGTATACATAATAAATAAACAAAAATCTCTAAAAAAATGAAAACTGTCTACAGAAAGAACTCTTCAGTGCAATTGAATATGAGAATAATTCAGAATTTAGAAAGAGTGCAAGAAATATTATTTTATTTTTTTAACCTATTAGAGTAAGGAAAAGGGACTTGATTTTAAATTTACAGTTAAAATTTCTGTCATAGTCTAAAGAGAGACTGAGTGGATAATTTTAATTATCTGATAACTAGGATGTGAGGTAGAACGTATTTTTAGAAATGTAATTTCCCACTGAAGAGAAACCACAGATTCCTAGTATGGAGCACGCTGATACAATCAGAGGCTAGAAGTGAATGAAAGAGCAAAGGTGTTCGATCCATTATTAAATCTCCAGGAATAATTAACCTTGATGTAGTCGTTAAAAATCCTCTTTGGAAAAATAAAAGTTAGGATGGCAGACTGGTTATGCAAGAAACTATGGAGCAAGACCATGGTTGCAAAGGCGAATTATCTATCCTAACTCCATGGACCTCTGCTTTCTCGGTTATTGAATGGAGCTGCTACCAGAAATCTGCCTCCCCTGGTTGTTGTCGCATATTATTTTAAATTCTTCTACTAAAACTATACTTTAAAAGACCGCTAGTTACCTGATGGGAATAATTTTGATATAATTAATATTTACATAAGTTTTGAGAGAACATTTTTCCTTCGACTGATATAAATGAAAGCAGAGATGCTGAGACCGCGCACACAGTGTATGTGGCTAGTTGTGAAAGCGCTCAGTGAGAAGCATGGAGGGAAGGGTTCGGAGAGAAAAGCACTTTCGGTGCTGGAATTCATCACGAGAGCCTTGAGCAGGAACAGGTGCTGGGCGAACTGTGTTAACCTCAAAGGCTGAAGTTGGAATCTAATACTAGGTACCTCAAAATGGGACCACATTTAAGGCAACCGTCATTGTAAGGTCATCAGAATGGGTTCTTGATCCAATATGGCTGTTGTCCTATAAGAAGGAGATCTATAATGGGAGGTCACATGAGGAGACACAGAGGGAAGGTGACAATTTACATGTGAAGGACTGATGTCTTCACAGCCCTCAGAAGGAACCAACACAGTCAGCATCTTGGTCAGACTTCGGGTTCCAGAGCTATCTGACTTACCCTGTTGTTCAAGCCAGCCAGTGGGTGGGACTTTATTCTATCAGTCCTGGATAACTACTACAAAAACACAAGACTCTTGAGGAAAATATAAACTCTCACTTGAGTTTGCTGATGAAATGGCTTACCTGTAAGAGTCTCTGTTGCTGACTGTGTCGTGACCCGAATCTTCTTGCTCATCTCCTGCTACATTGAAACAGACACGTTTGCTATTTCTCTCTCCCTTCTCATTGTCGCTGTCTGTTGCTGTCACACACTCTGCTGTCTTGCGCTCCAGTTTGGGAGAATATGTTATTGATGACAGAAGGCTGCAATGTGACATTTTTTTTTTAGAACATAAGTGCATATTTTGAAACTAGCTAAAACAGATAACTCTTTTATTTGTTAAATGTGATAGCTTACAAATATTTCCAGAAAGCGTCTGTGTTTCTTGTCAAATAAATACTATCTGCATGAAAAGCACGTTTGGATTTACTGTTCAGTGCTTAGAAGAAACACAGCAGCACACACTCAGCCCAGAAGGCTGCATTCAAATCCTGGCGCAGCCAGCTGAGCTTTGTTGCTACAACTGATGGTGGTTCTCTTTGGCAGTTAGATGATGGAAGCACAGAGAGAAATGGGGTGGAGATCAGACCTGGGGAAAGCAGGAGCAGGAGGACAGAGGGCCTGCTGAGAGAAGAGAAACCATGGGTTGGGGCATCTCTGTGACAAGCTGAGACCCACCTACAGGGTAGGGCTCTTGGGAGGATATGGAGGTCACTCCTAGTAGCAGGGGTCATGAAGACTGATGAGACCACCCTCTAACTAGACAGGACTCCTAGTGGGGAGAGGAAAACACCAACCCAGCCACAAAAACTTTGACCCCAAATTTACCCCACTTAAAGGATGTGCAGGGATAAAAACAGAGTAGAGACTGAGAAAATGCCCAACCAATGTCTAGCCAACCGGAGACCCACCCCACAGGAGGGTGCCAACCCCTGATACTATAAATGATACTCTGCTATGCTTGCAGTTGGGAGCCTAGCATAGCTGTCCTCTGAGAGGCTCCACCCAGCAGCAGACAGATACAGATGCTGAGACTCAACAGCCAAACACTGGTTTGGAGCACAGCGAAACCTGCCAGGGGAAGGGGAAAGAGTAGAAGGGAGAGAATAGGAATTCCATAGAGAACAACAAAGCCAACTAACCAGGGCCCAGGGAGGCCTGTGGAGACTGAAGCACCAACCAAGGACCACGCATGGACTGGCCCTACAGATGTAGCCAATTGGCAGTTCAGTCTTTATGTGGATTCTCTAGTAAGGGGAGCAGGGGCGGGGCTGTCTCTGACATGGACACTGTTGCTGGCTTTTCAATCACTTCCTCCTGCCAGGGCTGCCTCTCCAGGCCACAGGGGAAGAGGATGCACTCAGTCCTGACACAACTTCATGTTCTCAGGTGGGTTGGGGGGCTCCCCTTTTCTGAAGAGTAGGGGAGAGATGATAGGAGGAAGAAGGAGGGAGGGTGGGACTAGGAAGAGAGGAGGGAGGGGGCTAGGATAGGGATATAAAGTGAATAAATAATTTTTTTTTTTTAAGAAAGGGAGTAACTAGTTCCTGCAGCAGCATTGGAAATAATATGAGAAATAACATTCTAGTGGAGAACACTTGTTACTGTTTTTTTTTTTTTTTTTTGGCCATTAGTATTACTAGCATAGTACAGTGCTACAGTGTAGCCATTTCCTCTACATTGAAACAGTCTCTTCTGGAGGGACTGGAAGGCTCATAAGACTCAGCAGGTTAAGGAAATTTACTAGGTTCAGGAAGGTCATGAAAGCTAACAATTTGCAAGGCCTCAGTGAAGGCTCTAAAACCAGCAGATGGCTGGGGAGAGAGGAGGCTCTTCAGTGGAGCAGTTTTCAAGCTGTTTGGGGAGCTCGAAGGATGCGGCTTTTGTGAGTCATCACCCCATGCAGGACAAGCCTTTCAATAATGCAGCCATGAGTCAGTCACTGTGCTCCTTAAGCGATGCATACACCCCCATAAGTAGCCCCAATGAAAACATTCTTTAACTGAGACAGACTTCAGTAGGATCAGTTCTTTGCTCTGGCACCGGTAGCATATTAGGAGTTCAGACACTGGTTCCTACCTTCCCAGGAAAAGTTATGCAAGTTGCTAAGTGCAAACATTAACCATGCTTTAGTATCTTCCCTGGATCATCGTCCTACCTTAAAAACCAAGGTACCCTCTGACAGCTGCCTGCAGCATTAGCTATTTTACCAGTAAATTCCACTCCACCAGTCTCTTGTCCCAGTTCTGACAAGCAGGAGCCCTGGACATACTGACATACAGGGGGGTATTCAGAGTAAGGCTAAGAGGAGGCACGGGCCACTTGCGCTGGCAATCCAGCCAGGATGAAATGCACAGATATGCCCAACAAAGAAGTCTCCAATTTAGCTCAAGGGTATAATACCCTGAATTGTTGTAAAACTTGATGAAGTCTGACTAGTTAGGATTCTAAGGCTGGAAGTCTGATCGTGTGATGCTTCTGTTAGAACCATCTAATTCAAAATTAGGCAAAAGTAAGATTGGGGTTTATTATCTCGAACAGCATGTTATAAACATCTAATATGAGTTTAGCCATACCATAATGGCCTACGGATAGTTTCTTTAGCCAATAGACACAGTCACATTTATAAAATAACTATGGTACTCAGTTCCAGCCAGTTGCACATTATCAGTATACTCGTTTGTTCATGGCAGTGCAAACATTCATCCTTTGGAATGTCTAGACAACAATGCCCATACCTCTTACACATATTTTACATGCGACATCAGACCAATGCTGTACATTGAGAAAATCCACAGTAAGGGATTTCACTGATCAAAAGCATGTTTTGCTCTTGGTACTTTAAGTGTAATACTCAACAAAAGGTCATACCTTGTTGGAATGTCAAGTTCACTGGGAGGAAGCAACCAACAGCAAGCTTTACAGAGCATCAGATGGTGGCAGATGCAAATTTTGAGAAAATAAATAGAAGAAAGGACGGAGCTGGGCTTGGCTTGACAGCGCAGAACTTCCTTACCTAGCATGTGCATGTCCTACTAGAGTCAACTGAGAGCTACAATTTCACACAATTTGGTTGGGGGACATCTCACTTGAATAATATGTGGGATTTTATACAGTTGTTGGACACCAGTGAAAACTGAAGAAAGTTCTGTGCACATTTTCAGTAACCCAAAGTAATGAATTATTTTAAAGACAGATATATACTTCTAGGTCTTGTAAGACAGAGTGTACGTTTATTTACTCCTCCCTACAAATGATGAAAACACTAGACTAACTCCAGTTGCATGAGCTCCTTCTGCAGAGACAGATGAACGCTGCATAGCAAGGAGGAAAGGCATTCAGGAGCTCCCATCTTGCAGGGAGCCCTCTGTGCTTGTGGGTATTTTAAATTAGAAGTCATGGGGCTAAGCATAAACAGTTTTCTCACAGTAATAAGAATTGTTCTCACATTTTAAACAGTTGCAGTGTGCTTACATTGGCCCTCTGGGAGTAAGTGTTTAAGCTTACAAATAAAATGAATAATACAAAAAAATTACATGCACAACATTTCTAGATTTCAAGAAGCAACAATAAAGCATATATTTTTGTGTGTGTGCTGGCAAAAAAAAATGGTCTCCTTTGTTTTTACTCATTGAGAACATGCAGCTATCCACCAAAAGTCCAATTAATTAAAATCTGGGCAGAACCCTACTCCAGAACAGCTTCATCTGGATTAAACACTGATTGATAAAGACTTCTGCGAACGCTCATACAGATCTGCCTGTGTTCTAAAATATCATCACCATGATCATCATCATCATCACTATCATCATCATCATCATCATCATCATCATGTCTAGCATTTGTTGAGTTCTTATAGTAGACCTGGTAAATATGGACTAGGTATTAGTTCACTTAAATCTAATTTATCATTCTTAAATTTAATCATTTAAGTCTATCTTATAAGCAGGTATTAACTCTACTTTAGCAGGGTCTGGTACTTGAGAAACATACATTTGTTACATACATACACTGTGCAAAAAAGGCAGAATTTGCCATCCCTGCCTGCATCTTATAAACTGGAGAGGGTGAGTGGTCACCAGTGTGCATATCCAAGTGGGAGGCACCATCCTACCTCTCCAAGGGGAGACATGTCTATGTTAACTGCCTTAGCTAATGTAAGATGATGAAATATGGTGTGAGTCACTTAGAGCAGAATTCCATATGCCTGTGTAAAACCACCATGTTCCTTTCCCTTGCGTGACAATCAGTTGCATTCTAGGTAAAGGGGTACCTGCCTCCTCCCCTGAGTGAGGACAATGCACAGCAGCAAACCTGTGGCTCAAGGTAGACATGAAGAACGAGAAAAGAAAGCCCTTGCTTCTTTAAATCTTTGAGAGCTTTAGTGTTCCTTTGAACAGGGTGGGGGAAACAATACAGAGGTGCTGTGTGGAGCCCGAACATCAGAAGAAAGGCTACCATTTACAGAAGGGAGGAACATCGACTTTCTTCCATGGGTCTTTCTTAGCTTGTCCCTGAAGGTCCAGGTCATTGGATGACCACATAGACCTTCTCAGAAGCAGGGTCCACCAAGCAGAGCAGCCTCGTGTGGGACTATAGCTGTCATTTTTCGGGGATAGAAGAATGTAGTGAAGCTGAAATTCACTGAGATGCCCTTGGAAGGATCATGAAGATGCTTGCAGCCTAGAAAAAATTGTATTTGCCACTACAGTTGGCTACCTGGGGCTGTGTGCTCTATATCCATGGACTCAATCAAGAACCACAGACTAAACATATTCTTAAAAAACCATCCTACCTTCATTGCATGTGTGCACCATGTCCCTGTTATCATCCCCTAAATACTATGGCATGACAACTACTTACTTAGAATTTATATTGTAGTAAGCATTATAAGGAATCTAGAGGTAGGTAGGTAGGTAGGTAGGTAGGTAGATAGATAGATAGATAGATAGATAGATAGATAGATAGATAAGTGGGAGTTATATATAAATACTATACCATTTTGTAGGTAATTACAGCATGTTGAGATTTAGGTATCTGCTGAGGGTTTGGGTACAATCTCCATTGGATACCAAGTGACAAGTGTAATTTAACTACAATGCAATGCAATGTAATTTAACTACAACTACAATGGTTTTAGCAGGGTACCAGACCAATTCATCACATCCGATCTCTCTGACTTCTGCTGAATGAAAGATGTATCAGAGAGAGGCTCAAGTGGGTGACTCGCTGGTGACACACACAGCCTACAGTGACAGGCAGAGACATATTCTGAGGCGTAACTAACAGAGCTAATGAGGTACTGGAAGTGGAGAAAAAAACAGACTAAATAAACAAAGGTAATGTTTGTATTCTGATTTGATGAGTTAAAACATTGGACAACACTTTGTTGTCAAGGCCCTGGTGGGTAAAGGGACAAAAATGGTTTAAATATAAGAAAACTACAACTCAGTCTTAGAAACATTTAAAGTAGAGGTGATCTGAAGACAGCCTCTCACCCAATTCCACAGAGAACTGTAATCATGAACTATGTTAGTGAATATAAAATCTCAATGTACCCTCTACAGGAGCACTGGAATGAATTTTGGGAAGGTAGGCTTCTGTTTGTACACTTACCAGCAAAATGCTTCCATGATAATTCCACCACCAGAACTACAAGTACTCAAATATTAACTCTCCTGCCTGTGGTAGCTCATTGTTCAGTCATAGGGTATCTGGTGTTTGTAAAACGCGCACTGCCCATACTCTCATTTGCTGCTCTATGCTAGGGATAAGAGACAAATTTCCTATTATAGGTTCCCATCAAGATTTTGGGCCTATGAGTTGCCTTTCCTCTCACTATATTATATCCAAATGTAATCTACCACAAATAACTCATTTAAAGATAAAAATCATTCAGCTTCTCAGAGTGAAACAGAAACCACTGCGCCTACATCTAATTGGCAATGTCCCCTTCTGTCATGTTACTGCAAAGAAAATTCATCTCATTTCTATCGATGGATCTGAAACTAGGTAAAAGGATTGAATAAAATATCTATGTGCTGGGGGAAAAAGCATGAAGTAATGGAGTGATAGGGTACCCAGACATCAAAGTAAGACAACCTCAATACCAGGTCCTTCATAGGAATGGATGATAACTCAAAGAAGGTTGGCTACAAGATCTTATTAGGCAACTTCTCTTTTGCTGTCTCAGCAGCTGCTTCTTCACCCTGACCAAGAATAATTATTACATGGAGAGAAAATGATCTGTTAACAAGCCTTTTATATAATTTGTTAAGCTCAACTACACTGTAGCATCTCTGAGTATTAAGGTCAATGGGGAACACAGACATTTGGACAACTGCATTGTTTTAAAGAAATTATGCTGCAGATCAAATTATGTGGGAGATGTTTATATTTAGAATTAAATTACACAGTGTTCACGAAGAAGACCAAATGCACGTCTCCAGCTATTGTTCATTACTTGTTACTTTTTGAATAAGCACCCAGAAGTGGGTAAAGGTTTTTATAATAACAGAATAGGGGAATTTCAAACTGAGAATGTATCATTTTAATTTGTTTCAGTTCACTGAAACCTAGGCATTGCTAAAACTAGCTCCTTAAATAGAAAGATCAAAAACCAAGTAAAGCAATGCCTTAATTCACTTTTTTTTTCCACAAAAATATTTCTACTTGCCCTCCTGCCAGAGAGGCAGGGAGACTGACCAGAGCTTGCCGCCATTCCTCTGTTCTTCCAGAGCCAATGCCCCAGTCTCATCCTCAGCTCTGGAGAAGAGCATCTGTGGCGGCCTTACCACTCCAAACACATCCAATAGGTCCCACAGATTTTTCCCCTACCAACCTCCATCCAACTCATTCCTTTGTCTCAGCCCCCAGCTCCAGCAGGGACTTCCTGGATACTCACAGGACACTCTGGCCAGGGACACAGGTAGGCTAACTGTAGACCTTCACCTCTCCCTCTGCTCTTCCAAATCAAGTCCCTCAGTCTCATCTCTTGATGTATTTGCTGCTCACTCTGTGTCCCCCCCCCCAATTCTCAGGGTACTAACTAAGCAGATCCTGGTGGAACACCCTGACTTTCCTCAATTTTGCTATCCCTCCCGTGAAGTCACCAGCCCCACATGTCAGCTCCCTAAAACAGACTTTACCTGGAAGAACCCAGGGATCCACATCTATGCAGACCCCAGAAGACTTTCCTTCCAGGTAACACACAGCCATTACACTGCCCCAAGAATCAGAGAGGAAACAGAAACAAAGGAAATAAACACTTATCCAACCAAAGCAATACCAGATCAGCACCTACAATTACAATCTTCCCATTCCCAAATGCCTAGACACCAGAATAAAAACACAATCAGTAACAGCCAGCACAATATGTCTCCCTTATAGTTCAGAAACACTACCACAGCAGGCCCTGAATATTCCAACATGGCTGAAGCCTGAAAAAAAAAAAGACTGTAAAATAACCTATATAAATATGATAGAGGTCTTTAAAGAGGAAATGAGTGAATCCCTTTCAAGACCTGACATTGAAAACAGAATCAATAAAGAAAACCCAGACTGAGGGAAATCTGGAAATGAAAAATTCAAATGGGAACTACAGAAACAAGCTTCAACACCAGAACATAAAAGATTGAAGAAAGAGGCTCAGGCACTGAAGACACAATAGAAGAAATGGATACATCAGTTACAGAAAATGTTAAATCTGTAAAATTCATGGCACAAAATATAAAAAATAAGACACTATGAGAAGATCAACTTCAAAATAATAGGTAAGGAAGAAACAATTCATGTCAAAAAAACAAAACATTGAAAAAAGAATCATGGAAGAAAATTTTCCTAACAAAATGAAGGATACACCAATCCAGGTAAAAGAAACATAAAGAATACCAAATAAACTGGATCAGAAAGCTTAGAATATATGCATATATGAAGGCTATATAAATAAAATTGACAAATAATGGGGGAGATAGAATCCCAATTGAAATCTCTTGTCACCAAATGAAGCTTACAGTCCAGAACTAGATTATTGCCAATTAAGTTGTTAGCCAAAGGACTCCCATGGGAATTCCTAAACAACCAAGGCTGTTACCAAGCCAATAGGTTGCTCTGCACAAACCACAGCAAGTCTCCATTGCTGAAGACAACACCTACACAACTCATTGAAAATGGAGAAACCATGCTGGTGCCTATATAGTCACACCTAACTCCTAGCATCTTTGGTACAATAAAGTACTATCTATGCTACTGAAAGAAAAATGTGAACACCAAACCAGCCACAAACCCTTTGATCTACAATGATGTCCTGCCTGTAAAATATGCAAGGGCAATAGTGGTACAAAGCTTGTAAGAGCAACCAACCAATTTGACTGAAGGCCCAGGCCACAAGATGGATCCCATACCTGACAGAGCTTGGGCAATCATAAACCAGAGACCAAATAACCCATGGACCTGGAATAAAGCCAAATACTTTTAAAAAAAGTAATGAAAAATAATTTCTAATGCTATTCTGCTAAACTCACATACCAGTGCCTTGTTCAGCCCACCATCAGAACATCTTCCTACAGCACATAAAAAAATGGGGTACAGAGCTAAACAGAGTTCTCAACAGAGGAATCTAAAGTGGTCAAGAAGAACTTGAAAATATGTCAACATCCTTAGCCATCAGGGAACTGCAAATCAAAACGACTCTGGGATTCTATCTTACACCTGTCAGAATGTTCAAGATCAAAACCACAAAAGTTAGATCATGTTGGTGAGCATGAGGAGGAAGGGGAACACTCCTTCATTGCTGGTGTGAATAGAGACTTGAATGACCACTTTGAAAATCAACATGACAGTATCTCAGAAAACTGTGAAGAGATCTACCTCAAAGACCCAGCTATACCACTCCTGGTCATACATATATCCAAAGGACTCTCTATCCTATCACAAGACACTTGCTCAACTATGCTCATAGCAGTTTTATTCAGAATAGCCAGAAACTAAATAACCTAGATGTCCTTCAACCAAAGAACAGATAAAGAAAATGGGACACATTTACACAATAAAATATTATTCAGCTATTAAAAAATAACATCATGAAATTTGCAGGCAAATGGAACTAGAAAAAAATTCATCCTGAGTGAAGGAATCCAGACCCAGAAAGACAAACATAATATGCACTCACTTATAAGTGGATATTAGCTGTAAAGTAAAGAACAACCGTGTTAAAATCCACAGACCCAGAGAGCCTCAGTAACTAAGGAGGGCTAAAGGAGGAACTTATGAATCTACGTACAAAATGTGCCCGGGTACAGGTGGCACAGAAATTGAGGGAGTAGCCAACCAATGACTGTTCCAGCTTGAAACCAATGCCATGGGAGGGAGTCTATCCTGTTGGTATAATGTTCTTTTAAAATGTATATGCCTTACCCTTGTTAATTCAAATGCTGATTTCCCCACCCCCAACTCTCTGGTTTCAATCTGGATATTGCATTGTGATACTCACTATAAGCAGCCCGTCTCAACTCTTGTGTAAACAGGACACAAATAAAGCAACTAGATACAATGTTGTGCAATGGGAGGAGCCAGAGGACAGGAAAGAGGGGAGGAGCTAGAGAACAGGAAAGGGCGAGAAGGAGGAGGAGCTCGAGGAGAGGAGAGCACGAGGAGAGCAGAGCAGGAGGGAGAACTTGGAGGACTTGGAACATGAACCAGACCTAAGATTTCACAAAAAGCAAGTATAATGTGGGAAATCTAAATGTTAGGAAACTGAGGGCTTGAAGGTTTAGGAGGGAGTAAATATTGCCCATCATTGTGTTCTAGGTTAACTAAAAACCCAGTCTCTGTGTGGTGATTTGGTTATACAGCTGCTGAGGATTAACAGCAGCGTTACCAGAAGATAAACCGGTAGTAAATATTAATAACCAACTACAACACTATCCTAACATGCCTGGGAAGACAGGAACCAGAGTCTGGATAGCCCAGAGAACTATGATAAAACTCAACATGACTGGCCAAAAAAAAAAGTCAATGAAATGATTTCTGCTATACTCATAGATTGGTGCCTAGCCTGATTGTCATCAGAAAGGCTTCATCCAGAAACTGATGGAAACAGATGTGGACACCCAACAATAAAACATTAGGAGCTCAGGAAATCCTGCTGAAGAGGGGAAGGAAGAATTTCAGGAGGCAGAGGGGTCAAGGACACCACAAGAAAACCCACAGAATCAACTAATCTGGGCTCACATAAACTGAACCCACCAGGAGCCTGCATGGGTCTGACCTAGGCCCTCTGCACATATGTTATAGCTGTGTAGCTTGGTCTTCTCGTGGGATTCCTAACAGCAGGTACAGGGGCTGCCGGACTCTTTTGCTTGCTTTAGGGACCTTTTGCCTCATATTGGGCTGCCTTGTCCAGTCTTATTGCAACTTCATATATCGTGCTTTTTGGATATCCCTGAGAGGTCAGCCTTTTCTGAAGAGAAAGGGAGGAGGAGTGGGTGGGTGGAGGTATTGTTGAGAGGAGGGAAAGAAAACTGAAGTAGGGATGTAATATATGCGAGAAAAATTAAAAAGTGTGGAATATGTTCTAAGTATTTTGGAAGTGTAGGGTGATGTATGTGTATAAACTATTTACTTCATGTCTGCTAGCAATTCAACAACTTTATAACGCATGCACGATAAAGGCCTCTGTATATTTTCAGAGTCTTACCGTGTCTATCGAACGATGCTCATATTGAAAACATGAGCAAGCATATTTGGTACTATATGGATTGCTTTCCTTATTAGTTTCTACACTTTTAAAATAAATTTGAAATTTGTTATTATAACACATTTACTTCCATGCATGAGAACTTGAACTTTTCAAAAGCCACCATTTCTTCAGGATTCTGAACTGCTAGATGGAGACACAGTCACACAGCAGGGTATGACACACCCCCGTGGCTCATGGCCATCCCAAGCCTCAAATTCTTATGTAAAATAATCAATGAGTCTAGTTACAAAGGAGCTTGTGAACTGCCATTATCTTCTCTTGGCTAAAACTTCCAAATTATCGCCCCATTAATTCAATGAGAATAGAAATTCACTTACTACGTGTTAAGTATTTGTTACATTATATGGTGTACCACTTATGAAGATCTGAGGAACATATACTCTAATACGGTTTCCTGAACTGCAAAATACAGCACAAGGAAATTGCCATCTACATTAGGACATTCTTAAATGCACCCTGCTTGGTACTCAAAATTGGATGTGAGGTCTCATGCATGTAGGCAAATGTTCTAACACTGGTCTAGAATTCCCCAGTCCTTTTTTCATTTTTTTTTTTTGAGACAGGGTCTTGCTAAATTCCTCCAGCTGGTCTTGAGCTTGCTATGTAGCCCAGTTGGATCCTCTTCCTTCTGCTTCACAAGTAGCTAGGATTACAGACTTGCACAATGGGCCCAGCTTTGGACATATGTTTCAATTTCTTTTATAATGAAACTTAAGTGTTCTTCTTGTGTCCCTCTTTCTCTTGAAATTAAATGATTATTTAAAATTCCTATCCATATGAATTGTCTTTTTATACAATTGATAAGATGGGATGGAAAAGTTCTTTATGGTCAGCACAAAATTCCCACAGCTTTTGAACACAAATTTCAAAAACAACGCATTGCGTAACTTTTGTTTAGGCAAATTGCTGTGCATGACACAGCATACTTACTCATCTATTTGACAAACACATATCTCCACCTCCTTCATTGCAGCCTGGAGCTTGCCCAGATGCTTCTGATAGATGTCCTGAGTTTTTAAGTCTTCTTCTTTCAACAAGTATCGGAGGCCATGGCCATCTTTGTGTCCCAGTGACAGGCCGGAAGGGGCCGCCATGGTTGTGATTGTGTGTTGAATATATACCATGGGGTTCAGTTTCCCTAAGAAATGAAATCACTACATCATTTAACTTTTACTTATGGAGTCCAGTACACTTTAGAAGTCCAAGCTCATATACAAGAAAATGTCCATTCGGTGTTAAACTTAATTCAGAAATTAAAATTTGTGAGGCATTGTTAATAAAGTCTACAAGTATGGTTAATTCACTTGAACTATTGCAGTGATTCACAGTGGCCTCATGCAGCCTTCTTTTTAACTGTTATCAAGGCTATACATTCATTTCAGATATAAACCTTTCACAGTAAGATAAGCCATACATGTAAGGAAAGCAAGAGCAATCCCCCTTCTTAAAGGGAAATGCTGAAAGTGTAACTGTCCTTATTCTATATACACTTATACGAAACAATCTAAGCAAGTATAGCCAAGAATCCTTTCTTTACGAAGACAGACTTCTGTGTGCCCTGGAAATCTACCAAATTTTAAGATGCAAGAATAGCTAGCCACACATTGCTTAAACCCCTATTCACGAGTTGACAAAATCACAGACGCTGACATACCTGGCTCTACAGGTTTATTTTCTTTATCATGATGACTATGTTTCCTACTATCCAGCTGCACTCCAAAGGCACTCCCCAGGGAAGTTGATGTTTTAGGGTAAGAAACTTCCATCACATTGACATGGCAGTTGGTCGGGCAGAAATCACTGCTGTGCAGTGGGGAGATCTTAGGTTTGGCCTGCTTAAAGGTGGGCCAGGCTCTGTTCTTCAGCACTCGGGAGAACTGTAAATTAAGCAGGAAATGGGAACCAGTTGAACACACAGTAACACTTCCTCCATAACAAATATCAAGAGAAAATTAAGGCACGTGAACTGAATGAAGTAAAATAGATTGTAATGTTAGAATTTCGATGGCCGTTTCCATGCCCAGGCATCCCAATAAAGCAAACTGTGTATGGCTCAGCTGCCGCTGGGTTAGGTGTCAGAGAGAATGAAACTTGGTGACAATATAACTTCCTAGCACTTGGTCCCATGGGTCCCAGTGGCTGAGAGAGCCCAATAGAGAAACTAACCAGAGCAGGAAGTAGGGTTTTTAAACTAGGCAAGTCAGTAAAACAGTACAGCTATAGGTGGTCAAGGGCAGAGGAAGATGGGATTATCCCGTGCACCGTCCGAAAGCCACCCAAAGCATGAGCCTGCAGACCTAGCAGCAAGCTGTGGAGGTGTTGTCTCAGAGTGACAGGACGCCTGGGCTTCCCATACATCCTGCCAGACAGTTGAGCTTAATAGCTGGGATCAGTGAGAAGTTGGTCGTGTGCTCTTCTTTCATGTCATTGATAGGAAGGTGTCCAAGCATGGCTACTCTGTGATCCTAAACTTGCAGAGGCTTGCAATGGACTCATTATGTTCCTTCTGTGGTCTGTGAGGCAAACATTCTTGTCCCACTATGTTTTCCCTTATTCAAAGCTCTCTCTCCTCTTGTTCCCTAAATTCAATCTGGCATGTACATAGCTCTTCCAAAATATTACCCACTCACTCTGGGCTTTGTACAAGATTTTCAGTGTGTCTATATGTTTCTTATTCAGGGCCAAACATTTTCTCTTCAGCAGTTCTAGAAAACCATCAGGAATTAGTTTTCCATGAATTCTAGGCCAGTTTCCATCCCCCTGCCTACAAATCATAGGGCATTTGCAGCCTTCCTCATAATTAGGAAGAATCTCTTTACTCTCATTCAGCTGGAATTAAAAAAGGTCTATGGAGTATCATCTGTGGTACAAGAAGTAGGTATTTCAGAGAATCCAAATGAATTGTAGTTTCAAAGGCCTTTGATGTCTTTTGGCCTTGATGACAGGTCTATCACAGGACTGGACATGATGTTGGGAAAGTCGGTATCTTTATCTCTCAGGGAAAAAGGAGATTTGGATTAAATAATCCTACTGACCTCTTCTTCCTAAAAGTACAACCATGATCCTACTTTCTCATGCTGGTAAGCTGACTAATAATTTTGGCATTGAGAAGAACAAAAATTGACACCATCACTGGCCATTTTTTGACATTTTAAGTTAAATTCAAATATTTAAAAAATCATATTCCATAAGCATAAGCTCACAACTGGGATAAAGCCCATCTTTTATGCATACAGAGATATATAAAAAATATACACATACATAGTATAATGTGCATCTATTGTAGCCAAAATTAACTACATTGGGGTTCTTCTTTCTTCTGCACTTCTCTATCCCTTTTCTTTCACCCCTTCAACCCCGCTAGATAGAAGAGGAAAAGAATAGAGGAGGGGAAAGGGGTAGCATTATTTAAACTACTTCCTGCTGATTATGGGCACTGAATTCCTCAGGGCAAGCTTGATCTTTGCCATCAGGATATCTAATTTCTTCTTTGCACCTGACTACTTAACAAACCACAATCGACAGCATGCAATCACCAACCAGCAGCACACATATAGAGACTCTAATCTTTATATATACCCTAAAAAGTTCCCAGAATTTCAAATGACACACCATCAGAAACTCTCTGCAGCTGGCAAAACCACATTTCTGCTAGAGCACGAGGCAAATCATCATGAGCTGCTGTGAAGCAGCCCTGTATCCCCGTACCTGGGATTAAAACAAAAACATATTTCTATAATATGTCTGTGTTTTTTAAATAAACAAAAACAGAATTATAAAGTTCTTACTACAAATTATATCTTGTATCTAGCTGTATTGTTCAGGGAAGCAATACAGTGGGGATGAGAATGAAGCTGGCCTGAAATACAAGAAATTGTTAACAAGATTACCACCAAACTTGATGACTGTGTACACTGAGAAGAATTAAGGAACTCAGGGTAATTCTGGTTCTAGATCCTCACTTCCTGCTGACACACGTCCAGGATTTAAGGGAGGCTTAGATGCAAAAGTTCAACCCCATGTTCTTTTCTACTGTCATTTCAAAATTAAAATCTGATCTGAGGCCTCATGGCACAGAGAGGCACAGCAATAAATTTTCTTATGTCATAACAGCAACCACACTAAAAGCTTAAGATGCTCTTGCCTTATCTTTCAACCAACCATCCATCTAGTCAGAAAGAGAAGTATCTGTTTAAAGCTCCGAGCTAAACATTGGGGACACAACTTCGTATCCCATGAAGTATACACTCTAGGACTGGAACAGGAAAACACTGTGCATACTGTTATACGGAAAAACAGCCACATTACGATCACATGCATCACAAGTATAGATATGCGGAATGACGCATGTGTAACGAACACGTAATAAACAAGGTAGGTGATCAGAAAGGTTAATAAAGTCTGAGAAGGGGATGGGCAGGTTGATGCAATGAAATGGTCAGGGGTAGGGCTAGACACTAGGGTTGACGTGAGATGGTAGGGTTGGGTGAGGTAGTGTAGACTCTCAGATTCATATCACAACAGAAGTTCCTGAGCCCATACCCAGAAAGAAATCATAGCCCTGTGTTGGACTGTTTCTGAACTAATTCAAAATTAGCATGGAAGAAGCTTCTCTGCCAAGTCTATCCTGATGCCTCAGGAAATCAGCACTGTCTCCCATCCTGGAATGTCTAGTATGAATTTGATGTGTATACCAAATATACTTGTTAGAAACCTAATTCATATTATGGTTTAGGTATGAAGACCTATGTCTTCAAAGGTTCCCAGATTTGTGCCCAGAATGGCAGCACTGTTGGTCTCGGTATTTGTTCCCATCTGCTTTAGAATGAAGCTTCTCTGACAACAGCTAACAAGACACTGATCTATGAGTCCTATGGATATTTTTTATTTCACAAAAAGAAGCACATTGAAGCCTTCATTTGGAAGAAAAAGAAATGTTGCTAATAATAGCTTCAAAAATAAATAGGTAGGTATTGAAACTGGATTCACAAAGGCATTGTTTCTTGTTGACATGAACTTGATAGATTCATTGAACTAATTAATCTTCTACATGCTACTTGAATTATCAATATCCCATTCAAACTGGAAAGGTCCTTGACATACTTTTGTGCTAACCTTGCATCTTCCTATAATGGAAAAGATAGTCAACTATTTTAAGTTTATTTATGGTCAAGTGAGACGACAATGAACACAGCCTAGACAGTGACCTGACTTTTCTTGATTTACAGTAAGTGAGAAAGTATTCAGATATCTCCTCAGCCACATGATCTGAGACAAGAATTGTCTCCTACAAGCAGAAGCAGGACACGACTCAGCATGCACAGAGCTTTAAGACTCAACCAGTGACACATGTCACAGTGCAGTCTGTAATTCAGTGAGATGATATTTATCATCTGTGATCACTGCCCACTGAGCTGGCCATTTCTCCCTTCAAATGTCACAGGACCCCATTTAATTCCATGGAAATACAAAATACTTTAACCCCCCCCCAATATGATGTCTCTTCACAATTTTGGCAGTATATGCATCTGAGCCCATTGCACCCATACTCCTTACCCTATTCCAACCTTTTATTTTTATTTCAGGAAAAAAGAAATGGCATAATCAATGGCATAATCTTCCATAATCAAGTCATCACATCCATGTGTGTTGCCCCCCACACATAGACAGGGTTGATATTTCCATCTTCCATCTCGTGAGCTTTTAACCGTTCCAGGTTACCACCAGCTTACATCTATGCAGGTTGAAAAAACCTGAAACATTTCCACTCCGACTCTCACCCAAGAAGACTTTACTGCCTTGTTCTATATCAAACATTCAGTAGAAAACTGTGATCTCATTCATTTTCTAAGGATTACAACTACTCAGATCTCAAATTTGAGATTACTACTCAAATCTCCCCTCCTAATCCAGGCAATAATCCATCTTCTCCATCAATTGGTCCAGCCTCATGTCTATAACATTTGAATGTCATTTGTCCCTGTCACTCCAACATGCCTTTGTTGTGGTGGTCATCATTGTTGTTGAAATGGGGCCTCACTCTGTAGCCCTGGCCAGCCTGGAGTCCACTGTGCAGATTACACTGGCCTTCAAGTCACAGGGACTGATCTGCCTCTCCCTGCTGAGATTCAAGATGTTCATCATCACACTGCTTTAGTGAGGGTTTCAATGGCTGCAGTGAGACACTATGACCAAAAAGCAAGTTGAAGAAGAAAGAGTTTATTTGGCTTCTATTTCCGGATCATGGTCCACCATTGGAGGAAGTCAGGACAGGAACGTGGAGGCAGGAGCTGATGCAGAGGCCGTGGAGGGGTGCTGCTTAATGGCTTGCTTCTTGTGGCTTGTTCAGCCTGCTTTTTTATGGAACCCAGGACCACCAGCTCAGGGATGGCCCCACCCACAACAGGCTGGCCCTTCCCTCACTGATCCCTAACTGAGAAAATGCCTTACAGCTGGATCTCATGGAGGCATTTCCTCAACTGAGGCTCCTTCCCCTCTGATGATTGTAGCTTGTGTCAACTTGACACATAAAACCAGCCAGTACATACATCCTGCCTCACATGTCTTTTCATTATAAGAGCTACTATTGTTGACTATTCAAACCAGTGATTTGCCCTTCCAGAGACCATATTATTCTTTTTTTTTATTCTTATAGTCTGACCCACATGGTGGAGCATATAAACTGTATAAGATAACACATCAACAAGCTCCAAATACCAGTGCTGATGCCAGCTGTACCAGGCAAGTTCCCTGACAACTTGGAACTTCAGTTACTTTATCAAGGAGACAGGAAATGTATTATTCCTGGTAATAATTCTAGGTAAAATTATGTATCTAGGGAACTTGAAAGATGCCTCAAATATTGAGATCTTGCTGCTTTCCTGGAGCAGTTCCTAGAACCCACATCAGTGGCTCACAACCCTTTGTAACTAAGCTCTGGGGGACCCAATGACCTCTTCTGGCCTTTTCAGGTATCCACACACATGTGGTGTACACACCCACACATACACACACACACACTCATACACACAAAAGTAAAATAATTCAGTAAACTATTTCACACATTGCCTGATGCCTATAAGAGACAGCCCCATCTTGGTGGGACTTGGAGCTGGTGATAGGGGCATGCCTACTCTCACTTCATATACTCTGATCTTCCTTTTCAATAAGCTGCTAAGTGTGAGAGGACAGGAATCCTCAATTGACACTTCCTTGTGCCCCTAGTGGCAACCTGTAGGACCATGCTGCCTCGTATTTTCTTCCTGCCCCATCTTACAACAAACTTGCTTTTGTTATGGAACATAGAGCCAAGGACCTATGCGCTGAAATAGTCTGTCACGCAAAGTATTCCGTTCATTTTCATAATTCTTTGCAGAGGCCTGTTTATGAGCACTACCTAGGACACTTTGTCATATTGCCTCTACAAAACCTGGTGTGGCAACTGGTCTAGATGAAGAGAATTCATGACCTTGGGTACCCAGCTTCATCTGGTACATCTACAATGTAACCTCTACATCTATGAGTCAGGAAAAAAATCACAGAAGAGAGGGAGGAAAGATTCTAAGAGCCAGAAGAACAGGATAACTGCTGCTAAAAAGAGTGATCTTGACAGGGATACACACTCAAGAAAGCTCACAACACAGTGGTTGCTTAAGCAATGTGGATGGGAGAACATTCACCAGGCCACAGCCCTTGATGAAGTGCTACTGACAATCAGTGGCTGCAGACAGAGGTAAAAAACGGTTTTCTTCAAGGACAAGCTTCCTGATAGGTTATCCAACCCCAAAACATCAACCCTAAACATGCACATACAAGCAACGCTAAATGGGCTCAGTAGGTGTACACACACACACAGGGAGAAACAGAGAAAGGAATACAGGTTATGAATTTGAGATGAAGTAGGGGAAGCGTGGGAGGAAAGTGAGAGGTAGAAATGATGTAAATACAGTATTTGAGTATAAATTCTGGAAAATTATATAAAAAAAAAAACTAGTATGAAAGATTTCCCTTAGAAAATGAGCCCAAGATAGGGTATTGTGCTGGCTAGTTTTATGTCAACTTCAAACAAGCTAAAGTCATCTGAGAGGAGGGAACCCCAATTGAGAAAATGCCTCTGCTATAAGCCACCCTGTAGGGCATTTATTTAATTAGTGACTGATGGAAGAGGACCCAGTGCATTGTGGGTGGTGCCATCCCTGGGCTGATGGTCCTGAGTTCTATAAGAAAACACGCTGAGCAAGCCATGGGGAGCAAGCCAGTAAGCAGGACCATTCTGTGGCTCTGCATCTGCTCTTGCCTCCAGGTTCCTGCCCTGTTTCAGTTCCTGTCCTGCCTGTCTTCCATGATGAGCAGCCAAATAATTCCTTTCCTCCCCAAGTTGCGTTTGGTCATGGTGTTTCATCACAGCAATAATAACTCTAAGTAAGACAGTCATGAATACACATACATACATATATGACAGGGATTTTGATAAGTATAACAGATTATTTCCCTTTTCATTTAGGCTACCATGATGCAGAAGGCCAGATATAGCATTCAATTTCAGCAACTACATAATGATCTTGGGATCTATTTTCATATGACTTTTTTCCTTGTTCATTTTTTTCTCTTATGTTTATTTGTATTGGAAATAAACTTTGTGTACAGTACATTTTTATTACAGTTTCTCCTCCCAACTCTTCCCAGAGCCCTGACTGCCTACCCACCCAAATCTCCACCTTTTCTTTCTCTCTCGCATTAGAGTACAAACAAGCACCTAAAGAATAAAACATTAAAAAAAATAAAAAGAAAATAAGATAAAATAAAAACTAACCACCCAGAATAAGATTAAACAAATAAACTACCAGGAAAAAAAAGAGCCAAACAAAAAACGCATATAGAAACAGAGACACAGAGATTTATATACACAACACTGGACCCTATGATATATGTGCAAAAGAAAAACTATTTAGTCTCAAGTATTCTTTTACCTGAACAGACAACTGATCAAGAGAATTATATAAATGTTATTTCAGTAAATGAATACTAACAAGTGCTTAAAGAATTCATTAGGAGGTTATTTAAATGTGACTCAAACAATAACTTCAATAAAAACCTCACGAGAAGTTCGGACTGTTTACCTTTCTATAGCTGGATATCCTGTGATGTACGTGTTCAATCCTTTCACTGCACATGGTGCTGAATTTATTCTGAAGGTCAGCAGCTATCACTTCATTCAAAGAATTAAGGCTGGTGCAGTTTTGTGCGAAACACTCATCACTTTTGGCTAGGGCTTCCAGAATCTGTAGAAATAAATATACCCAAAAGAAAAGCAGCTTCAAAAGTGAGCACGTACAGTTTCCGTAAGTTAGCACTGCAGTTGCCTCGGCTTAAGGGGCCCAAAGGTACACCCTGTAAACTGACTGGACCTGTCTGTTTGGAATCCGGGTTTCACCTTCTCCTAATGATAAAAGCCTGCTCGGGAGGCCACGCCGATTTCAAAGACTTCCTGCTGGATAAATCAGCTCACTCTGATGGGGGTACACATCTCCTGAGCGGCTGTCAGAAACATTCACTCAGACTATTTCCCCTCTCATTTCTGTGGCAGAGCAACAACAGCAGCAAACTACGAGAACACGCTGATTCTTAGCCAGGCCTTGTGACTGAGATGGGCCACAGAGAATGTGGTGAGCAAACTGCCTGCGGAGAGTCTGAATAAATAAAAAGTTCTCACAACGCTTTGTCTAGGCACTTGCTTACAGATCCATACAGATCTTTAGCTTATGTGTCATGGTTTCTGATTTTGATTTTATGGATTTTCTGTGTATGAGAATGCATGTGTCTCACTCTCTCTACGTGTTCCTAGTGCTGTTTCTTTGTCTCTGTTCATTTCATTTTGTTTTGTTCATTTTGTCCCTTCCTGTTTATTATCATCATCATCATCGTCGGCATCATCATCAATGCCTGTTTGTATTCTAATAAGAGAAAGAAAAGTGTAGATTTGGGTGGATGGGGAAGTAGGGAGAATGTGGGAAAAGCTGGGAAGTAGGACCTTAATCAAAATATATTATACGAAAGAAATCTACTTTCAATAATAAAAGAAATAAAAGGAATTCATATTAGCCTTTTAAGGGGGGGTGGAGAAAAAAAATGTTATATTAAAGTGATCCTAATTCAGTGTCTGAGCTCTGCCTGGTAAAAGTTCCAGATAAAATCATCCAAATGCCGTTTTCAATGAGCAACTCTTTCGTGTGCTTCAGTCAAGTTGAGGCTCTGTGCTTGTGCACATACAGGAACATCTTCCTGAGAATTCTGATGAAGCAAGATGTCCCTGACAACTGCTCTCTTCATCTCTGCTCTCTTCCACCTCTGCTTTTCTGTTGACTGAATGGGGACTGCAGGTTCATCTGCTCACAGGTGTGGATGTAGAGGGCTGGCTTTTCCATCAGCAATGTGATAGGAAGTGATGGAACATTAAAGCCCAGATGTGAAGAGGGCACATCTGGCTCTATTAGAAGGGACAGGAGATTAACCTCTTTCATAGTACATGCCGTTCCATTCATATTTAATGATCTTCCCTCCTTCTTCCACCCTGTTTTCACCTAAGGACCATCTGACATCATCATTCACAAACAACTAAGAAGACATCTGCGAATCTATTTACAAACTGGGTTCTAAGTTTGCCAACAACTTGGCACTTAAATAATTCGACATAATTTTTTTTCAATTTCATAACATGAAGCACTCATAAATCATATACATTTTAAAAGCTATTATGAAAATTATCCAGACCCTATATTCTTTGGTCTGGATTAAGAGCGTAGCAATGATAAAAGATACAGCGAAGTCTTCACCATGACAGTTAAGCCTTGCCTGGGCAGGAGTCTCACCTAACTCAATACTCCAAGGATCAACGAGAAGAATCTGGTAGGTACTGAATTAGGAGGCGAGGTGAAAGAACTGCCTGCCGCAGCCTGCAGTCATTCTGCGTAATAAAGCAGACACGGCAAGGGTATTTATTTCGAAGGATCTTGCGGCCACGGAGTCGCGCATACCTTGGCGGTGAGGCTGAAGAACCCTTTGGGCTCCACCATCTTCTCGACAACGTTGCACTTAGTGCCCGCCGTGCTGTCGTACTCATACACAACCCCGTACTCCAGGTGGACGTTGTCCACTGTCAGGCTCACGTGCTCCTTCTTGCCGTCCAGGATGGCCATGGTGCTGAACTTGTCGATGACTTCTGGAATACAATGTTAATGTCTCCAGCTCAGGGTTTCTCCTCCTCATCAAGTCATCCTGAGTATCTGATTTTTTTTATTACTTTTATTTTATTTTATTTAGAGTCTTACATGTGACCTTGGCTCACCTACAACTTACTAGGTAGGCCAGGTTGCCCTTGAACACACAGAGATCTACCTGGCCCTTCCTCCCAAGTGCTGAGATTAAAGACATGTGCCAGGATGTCCAGAGAGTCTCTACATATTTTTAAGAGTTCTTTAAAGGCTGTTAAGTTAGACATGATAAATGGCATATCTATTCCTGTTAAAGCTTTAAAAAATTAAAGTAAGTATTTGACAGATTCAAATATTGCCACTTAACCCTAACCAGTCTGATTGATATATCACTTTGATCAGTGGACCACACAGATACTGATTTACACCAATATAAACACTAGAGGGAACTGCATCTTTTTCCACTTAAAATGAATTGGAGGAGCTGGAGAGAAGGCTTTGCCGTTAAGAGAACCTTCTGCTCTTGCAGAGAACCTAGGTCCAATTCCCAGCATCCATATGTTGGCTCATAACCATCTGTGGATCAGGTACCCTCTCCTGGCCTCCACGGGCACCAGGCATGTACTCAGTGCACATACATACACATGCAGGCAAACACCGATGCACACAAAATAACAAAAAGGCAAAAGTCTTTTTACAAAGTGTGTATGAATCAAAGTCAGAGATTTTAAAATGGTCTCAAACTTGGGGTGAAAATCTGCTCAGAGGATCAAATAACCACAGAAAACCACAAAGCTGGTCATATTTCAGAGGCAGGAAGGAGATCAAGAATCATTTTTATTCCCAGATGCTTGAAGTTCCCCAGGCAGCATATTGAAGAGAGAATTCATGGGGAAAGCCCATCATTATTCACTAGACCAAAATTCCTTCCAGAAATTTTAACTACACTCTGTTTAGCCTACATTCAGAAAGTTAGGAAGCAAATACCTATAATTCCACAATATAAACTATTGTGTGTAGTAGATACACCGTGAGAGAAAATGAAATACTTATTTAGGACCAGAGTCCTACAAGGGGAATAGAAGTGTATTCATGCTAATTTAAAATAGCAGGTTACTTTAAAGAAAACAAATCTCCATTTCAATTTCTAACTATCACATAAACCAATCTTCCTTTTGATGTGGACCAGTGCCAGCTTACCCCAAATTCGGAATAAAAGGCTCAGGAACTAATTCCTGAGTAAACAGCATTTTATCTTATGCTAACAACATTACTGTTCTGACGAGGTTGGGATAGTTCGTACGGTACACACGTGTTCAGTAGATCAAGCTCGGCATCCTTCCCTGGGTGAGTGCGGGTGTGTTAAATGTACATATACCTACCTCTTCCCATATTGTCAAGGTAGAGCTATAATAAAAATTACTTGAGCCAGGGGTCTACTTTGAAAGAGCTACAGACTATGTCAACAATATGTCGTCTTATATGTTCATGACTATATGAAGCAGATCTTATGAAAATGGGGACCTGATCCATCAGGCCTGGGGTGGAGGCAGAGAATCTGCATTTCTGCCTGGCTTCCTGGGAGCTTGCTACGGGCGAGCCACATAGAAATAGAACTGTTTAGATGGCATTCACCTCCAAGAAGGAAACCCTAGGTTGGATCCCCGTCTCACCTTGCTCCCAGACTCCACCAGACCCTTGACCTAGACACGTTCAATTGCTCAATCTCTTCTTCTCCAAAAAGTGTATCAGGGAACGGGTGAGACTTTCTGTTTTGATGGCTAAATGAGAAAAATCTAGAAAATGCCTGAAAGGCGGCCTGCCACAGAGCACAGACAGCACACCTTAATCCCCTCATTTAGGAGGCAAAGGCAGGAAGAACATCGCATATTCTGGGCTAGGCTGGATCATGAAGTAGGTGAACCCTAAATAAGTAAATAAATAAACAAATAAATACCCAGTCTACAAAATAGGATATAGCATTGCATGTCAACCACTCCAGTACTGCTTACATGTCTGAAATGACATATAAGTTTGACATCAAGTCACAACTCAAAAATATAAGACCCTGGTACCTGGGAGCAGAAACAAGGACTATGAAAAAGAATAGCACAGGCACACAGGGAAAAGAAAAAAAAGCTACCTACCTTCTACTTTGCAGTCAAAAGCATCCCCCGCCTCGTCTCCGGGGGGCTTTGAGTGGGACTTCTGGAGGTCTTCCTGAGCACTCTCAAGGCTATCATAAACCCACTGTATGGAATCTTGCTGGAAAGGGGGGGAGGGAAGTGAGAACTCTCAGAGACACTGTATAGTTGCCAGAATGTGTATTGACTTCGTAGCCCCACCTTAGAGAGAAGCTTGAGAAGCTTGTTTGTTCATTTTTCTAGTTTAACAATGAAGTAAATAAAATTTGAAAAAAAGAAATAAAATATCAGAAAGGACAGCCAAAGACAATTCAACACGCTGACTTTTTCAATCCTAAATTATCTTCAGATGTTCTCTACATATTTATCATTAAGATGCACTCCTTAAAGTAGGATACAGTTCTCAAATGTCTTACCGAAGGTCTCAAGCATACTTTTAAGTGAGATATAAATTATACCTTAAGATAAGCAAATGCTAATGGGCAATTATTTGTGGCACCAATTATCTATAATTATGCACACCATTTTAAGGTCCTAACAGACACTTATGTTTAATATATCAATGGTATTATGAATCAAACAAATGTGAGAGTTTGGAAGAACACCTCCCACCATACTGAATTTCCAAGTCATGGAACATCCTTTCATATCGTACATAACTCATCCTACATTTTAACTGAAACAGCAGTTCCAATCTTATTTAGAGAGACAAGACAGATGAAATTATTTCCAAATAAACGCTTCAAGGGTTCCATGGCTTTAAGGTTTATAAATAAGATGATAAATCAAATTGAACTCAACTATTTAAGTGTAATATAATGTGTCACATCGACTTTTCCCTAAATCAGCTCCACAATTGTGTCTAGCTAGTGTGCTGCTATAAATCACTAAAATGAGAGCTAGGTTTTGTAGATGTGCTAGAACTCAGGAATAGGGGCATGCTTTACATTCATGAGGCTCTAGGCTCAATCCTCAACACTACAGACTCAGACTCTACCTAGCAGTGTATCAAAGCAGATGCTGACACTCATAACCAAACCTTCCGCAGAGTGCAGGGCATCATAGAAAGAAGGGGGAGTTAGTATGACCTAGAGGGGACAGGAGCTCCACAAGGACCAAATATATCTGGGCACAGGGGTCTTTTATGAGACCGTTTCTTCAACCATGGATTTGAATTTTTAAGCGTTATCCTCTGATCCGTTAAATGCCACCAAAAGATGAAACTGCATAGCCCATGGCAGCTCAATATCCAAGTGGATTCCCTAGTTAGGGGAACAGGGACTGTCTCTGGAATGAACTCAATGGCAGGCTCTTTGACCTTCCCACACCCCGAGGGAGGAGCAGCCTTGCTAGGCCACAGAGCTGGACATTGAAGCCAGTCCTGGTGATAAGCTAGGGTCAGATGGAAGGGGAGGAGGACCTCCCCTATCAGTGGACTTGGAAAGGGACAGGGAGGAGATGAGGGAGAGATTGTGGGACTGGGAGGGAATGAGGGAGTGGGCTATGGCTGGGATACAAAGTAAATAACCTGTGATCAAAATAAAAAAATAAAAATTATAAAAAATTCAAATTCAGTTACATCTAAAAATTAACTCTATAAAATCTACAGTCAATACTGTTTCATAGAATTTTTGTCAGGAAGCGTATATCTATATATACACACTCTTGACCACTATATATTCTAAAGTATCTCAAGAAAACATTTCATAGCTGTAGATTTAACACTGGTAAACTCTTAGCAGAAACACAAGCTAAGAAAGAAGCTCATTGGTGGGAACTTGTCTTGTATGCATCCAACCTTTGCTTCAACCCCCAGGCACAATGGCATTTAAAAAGGAAAGAGGGACAGAAGGAATAGGGGGAAATGCCCCAGAACCTGTTTTTAAACAAGCAATTAGGGTATAAGAATAACATGTAATGATAAAATATAATTTTTTAAACATAGCCAAAACCACTTAGTCTTAACTCATAAGATAAAACAATCATAATGAAATTCATAGTGCTGTGCTTAAGTCGGAAGAATATTTAAGACCGAAAGCTTTACATGCATTAGCCTATGCCATCCCTGAAGTATTTCACGCAAGTTTTCAGTTAAATCTGATCCTGAATGTACCTTCATTGGACGCTTGTACTTCCGGCAGGCTGTCACGTGTGCGATGACGCTGGCATGTGTCTCTTTGCTGACATTGATTCCATTTACTTTGATAATACACTGTCCTGGGTGAAGGCCAGCTGCTGCAGCCACGGTACCTTTATATAAATAAACAAGGAAAACTGTCCAAATCAAATGTCCGCAAAAGCACACCCCAGCATCAAATGCAGAACAATGGAAGCCATTTGAAACATATCAACGCATACCTAAAACGTTCCTGATGAATCTAGTTCAGAGAACAGTGACCCTCAATCTTTCTGGCTCTTTACCCAAGATCCATACTGGGATTAATAAAATATCCCACCTCCTCCACAGTAATTATTTTGAAGGAGTATGGCAGAGTGACCCTTACAGGCTAATCAGATGTTTCTCTTTCAATGTCTAGTCAATCTAACTTTCTAAATATATGGTTAAAAAAAATGTGGAAGACCAGAAACATACACTTTATTTACTTTGCTTACAAAACCCTTAATGCTGAGATAATATTACTCTTGTTTTTCAAACACCAACAATTTAATGTGCACATAAAAATGAATTCTTTGAAATCTTGCAGTCTTTCTTCTGTATGTACATCGGTGCGCATGTTCACGTGAATGGCACACATGTACGTGTGTGTATGTGTGTGTGTGTATTGCATGCATACACAAAAAGTCAATAATGAGTGCTTTTTAGATTACCTTTCACTTTATTTTTTGGAATGGGGCTTTCCCACCCACTCTGAAATTAAATTCTTAGCTAGACTGGCTGTCTAGCAAGCTCCCGGAACTATCCTATTTCTGTCTCTCCAGTGCTAGACTTCTAGGTGTGAACTAGTTTTGTTGTTGTTGTTGTTTGCTTGTTTTTTGTTTTTGTTTTTAAATGTGGGTGCTGGAGATTCGAACTCAGGTCCAACAAACAGTGCAAGCACTTCAACTGAATCATCTCTCTAGTCCTAAAAAGAAATTTGTACGGAAAAAAAAAAATCAAGTCAATTAGCAATTATGACTGGTTGCTGGAAGATAAATGAGAATTTGGGAACCAGAGAACTGTGAACAATGGAATTAAACAGTCATCAATCGTCCAGTCACTTTTTGTGCACAGGCACATAAATCTGTACCAATGTAAATGTATCTATGTTCATATGAGCATGGCATGGCCTAACTGTAGACTTAAGATTTTCTTAAGTCTGAGCAAAATCAACATGAACAAAGATTGTTAATGAATTTTTACAATACACACACACATATATATATGTGTGTGTTACATATACACACACACATATATATATGTGTGTGTATATATATAACCAATGTCCATAAAAGTTACCATATAGTGGAAAAGATTTCTATTGCAAGCAATTCACTCATAAAAGAATCACAAACAAATTTTTAAACTTTTATATTTAAGAATACACATTTTTGCCAGGCACAGTGGCACATGCCTGTAATCCCAGCACTTGGAAAAGCAGATGTAGGCACATCTCTGTGAGTCTTAGGCCAGCCTGGTCTATAAAGTGAGTCCAGGACAGCCAAGGCTACACAGAGAAACCCTGTCTCATCAAAAGAGAAAACAAACAAAAAACAACAACAAAAACAACCTTTTTTTTCTCTGTTCAGTCCTCTCTTAAGGCTCATCCTTAGAAATGGTTTTCCTAAACTGAACTGAGCCTTAGGCAAGAAGGGACACTTCAGCAGAGAGCAATGCTCTAAGTCGGAAAATCATTAGCCATCTGGACATACAATTTTGTGTGCAAGCTTGGGGTTGGTTGGGGAGAGTGTGAGCTAAGAATTGTTACAGTGGGTGAAAATGAGACTGACTGAGAGCGAGCCCCTCTCCAGGAATCTTAGCTGCCTGTTGGGGAGGCTCTGGAGTCTGAACTTTATTGTACTTGGAGGGTGCTGAAGGGCACATGTCTTAGAGCCTGGGTGCCTGTGAGGTAAGAAAGAAGTGCATCTTGGGAGTCAGGAGGCAAGGGTGAGAAGGAGAAAGAACCAGAAGAGCTGGATCCTGTGAAGAGACATGAAGGCCTCAGCAGGACAGAGACAGCCTCCAGGAAGCACAGGGTCCATCACTCCGCCAGACTGCTGAGCTGATTGTGTTGTGTTGTTTCTTTTTTTCTTTTTTCTTCCCCCCACCCCAGCTGTTGAAAGAGCTGAAGGTGCCTAGATTAATCCAAGGCTGAACTCTAGTGGCCTGGAAGCAGCAATGCTAGCAAGAATGACCACGGTGACCCTTTCTTGTGGCATAATTTGACAATGAACCACCACTGGATTAAAATAAAATTGGGAAGGAAAGACAGCAGGGGCCCCCATTTAAAAAAAAAAAAGCATGAACACAGTGGCCACCCACTCGGCGATGGGGGCCACAGCGCCACACATTCAGGTTTGGGGTGACTATCCCCAGGCACGAGGCAAACTTCTGTTCCGGGCTAGTGAAAGCAGAAGGGATGGGTTATGTCACCTTATACATTTGTTCTACAGTATTGAAAGAGCTGTCAGAAAGGCTTCAAATGTTTATCCATCCATTGTGGAATCCTAAGTGGAAAGATACTCTTTCTGAAGGAAGGTTTCTTTTTTAATTATATGCATACTAGTTAATTTTATAATATTATATGGTTTTGATAGAAACGCCCTTTCAAAATGTTCCTGGTGTCAGAATGGAATGAAAATACATACCACAAGAGCTTTTTATTTCTCATTTGCCTTTCAAAGAAGTAAAGTAAAATAAAAACAGGCTTTTAGGCACTGAAATGATTTGATTTAGAATGAATTTCATGATGAGATTTACTGAGGACTCAAAGAAAAAAAAGTTGAATAAAATATATAGCACCAGGATATCAAGCTTACAGGATTCTACAAAGCCTGAAAACTCACATTTTTAAATTACTGCCCAAAACCCTAAAATATATTTGCTGCTAAGAAAAATATAAATATATAACCTTAAAATCATCATTAATTTAAACCAAAGTGTACAAAAAAAATCATGACTGTGGTTGTCATTCTTCAATTAAATTTGTAATGATAATAATATACCAAAGCCCTTGTAAGGGGAACAGGGCCTGTCTCTGACATGAACTCAGGGGTTGGCTCTTTGACTACCACCCCCTGAGGGGGGAGCAGCCTTGCCAGGCCACAGAGGAAGACCAGGCAGCCAGTTCTGAAGATACCTGATAAACTAGTGTCAGATGGAAGGGGAGGAGGACCTCCCCTACCAGTGGACTAGGAAAGGGGAACAGGAGGAGAAGAGGGAGGGAGGGTGGGATTGGGAGGAGATGAGGGAGGGGGCTATAGCTGAATACAAAGTGAATGAACTGTAATAAATAAATAAATAAACAAACAAACAAATAAATAAATAGAATGAAGGAATATAAGTACACATTGCAGTTTTGCCATCATAATAGATCAGAGGTGAGGCTTTGGGGGCAAAATTTACATCTTGTGGCAAGTCACCAATAAAATGTGTTCTAAGAATTGTAAAAAATAAAAATAAATATGCTAAAGGATTTTGGGGGTGCTATTTATTTATTAACGGGTTTTGTGAATGACTTCATGTGTATGTGGGTGTGAGAGTTATGTGTGTATGAGTGAGAATGTGTGTGAGTGAATGTTTGTGTGGTATGTAGTGTGTGTGTGTGTGTGGTATGTACATATGTATGCACATGTGGAGAGCAGAGATTGGTACCAGGTGTCCTTCCTAGAACACTGTACCTCAGTTTTTGAGCCAAGTCTCTCTCTGAGCCTAGAATTTGTCATCAGGCTGTGTAAGACAGCCAGAAAGCACAGGGGTTCCCCAGAGCTGGGATTACAGATAATTGCTGACACACAAGGCTCCTCCTGGCATTTTGTCTTTAATGTGAGTCTTAGTGATCTTAACTCACAATCTCAGGCTTGCGGGCAAGTACATCGCCTCCTGAGCAATCTCTCCAGCTCTCTCGTGTGTTTGGAGAATGGTCTTACTCTCACCCGAGCTGGCTGCAGATTTGAACCATGCTGCTTTGGCTTTCCTGAGTGCCGGAAAGGCAGATCTGAGCAAAGACACAGGGATTGAATTCTTGAGGTTTTGCTTTTGAATGTACTGTTTCCAGAATGTACTTTCAGTGAGTTACTAGAGTGAAAGGAGACAGTTCCAAGCGCTGTGACACTTCCTTGCCCTGTGACAACATGTTTCAGTTGAACAGGCAAGAGGCAAAGCATGTGAGAAAGAAGTCCACCCAAGCAAGGGCAGATGTCTCACCTCTTCCCACTGCATGCACAACAGAAGGGCCGAAGCCTCTGATCTGGAACCCAAGCCCATCCGCAGAATCTGAGATCTTGACTGTCCTAAAAGGAACCAGAAAATAAGGTCAGACAAATGTAAACCCACAGCTGGTTCTGACAATAGTCATCCACACCTTTGCTCACTGTAGCAGTGCATACATCCGGAGATGTCAGGCAAGAGTTTAGTGATGGGAGGAACTCACCAACGGCACTCTCCCCAAGAATGGAGCATAAGATAAAATAGGTGCTAGTGGTTCCTCCAGCTGAGACAGCTCGTGCCACCCAACAGGATGTAAATATAATGGTGGTGGTAGACTCCAAGATGGGCTCCCCAGCACAGGCCCCCAAAACAGGATGCAAAGAACAATAGGTGGCAGAGGCCACTCCAGCTAGGTCAGCTCAAACAACTGCCCAGACTTCCTCATGAGGGAGCATGAGCAGTGCTATTGACCTTTCCCCTACTAGACTTTTCAACCTCCTGGGCACCAAAATCTCTTATGCATATTCTTGCATCTTCTTCATCTCCTTAGATCAAATAAAATTTTGTGTGAAAGAGGCTTCTGAGGAAGGTTCTCACCATTGTTTGAAGTTCCGCCTTCGGGGGAAGAACAGTAGAGGGGATAGCAGGTGGAAGCCAGAACTGTGGTTGCTCAGCTCAGGCTGCTCTCTGAGATAGTGTAGTCTTGCTTCCTCGCTTGTTCAAACTGTACCTTTCACTGCCTGATCTATAACGGTTTCCTGGATGAATTCTTATATTACAGGAGCCTAAGATGGGAGACTGATGCTAGGCTCAAGACCAGAGAGAAGTGGAAAGCTAGAGAGGGTCTACCCGGAGAATGCCACTGAGTAAGAAACCCTGGGAGATAATGCTGGCCATTCCCCAACACAATGTACATAACAGAGATGCCATACAGTGACCACTCTGAAGAAATCATACATAGATGCACCTCTGGGAAAGAACAGACAATGGGGACAATGAGTCGTTATTTGGCTACTTTGTAGCTCAGGAAACTTGGGGTTGAACAAGTTCCTTAAGTTCTCAGTTGCAAAAAGAATGCCACAGAAACTGCTGGAGGCAATCACTGTTAAAACTTATTTTGCAGTATGCTGATAGGGATTAAAGCGATTCAATTTCTATCCTAGTCAGTTTCTGTTGCCGGAATAAAAAAAAACATGGCCAAAAGCAGGTTATGGCGGCATTTATTCCACCTTACAGATTACTGTCAATCACCAAGGGAAGCTATGAAGAAGGCTGTGGCAACAACTGAAGCAGAGACCATGGAACAAGGCTGCTCAGAGGCTTATTTCCTTCTTCTGCCCACCTTCTTCTACTTTCCTATCAAAGACCCACCTATCCAGGGGTGGCACAACTCACCTGGGCCATCCTCCATCAATTAGCAGTCAAGAGAATGCCCCAGACATGCCCACAGATCAATTTGATGGAGGCAGTTGCTAAGTTGAGGTTTCCTCTCCTCTGGTGTCTCAGCTTATACCCCAGAGTAGTCATTACAAGTGGCACACTGCCCTGAATAATGCTACGCGAGTTAAATGCTCAAGACAAAAAGCAGCATGCCCTCACTGGCTTACTATTACAAACAGAAAGTGGGTATCTTGTGAAATTACATCATAAATGAGAAATATAAACAAAACGTACAGTTAATACATTTCTACCTGTTGGAAACATCATCAAAGGACACCAATGAAGGACAAGTTACAGAGGACAGAGTTCTGCAACATCTCGTGGGAAACATCCAAGCATATGATTAACATTAGCATCTGAGTAGTAAGTGTTTGGAAGCATACTACATCAAGAGGGAAACCCTGAGCAAGAGAAGCAATGAAACCGCACAAAAATGAGTTAGAAGAGAAGGGGAACATGAGACCCTTGTCATGGCAGAGCAGGGAGGGATGTGCAGTTTGTCACCGGCATTGGAGACATTCCATGGAAGGAAGCCAGAAATCAGACAGGAAGCCAGAAATCAGACAGCAAGCCTAGGTGGCAGAGACCTCTACAGAGGAAGGAACACTGTCACTGTCGTATGAAGATGAATATCACCCGCTGCAGTAGAGAGCAAAACAAAATGATTACAGTGCAGTCAATTTTGACGGGCAGCCCTTCATGCCCAAGTATCAACAGCGGCCTTCAAAGGATGAGTTAATTATGAAATGAAATACCAGTCGCCCTTCAAGGACACACTAGACAGTCTGAAGACAGGCACATCTGTTGGAGGCGGCGCAAGGAAGACCCTGTACCTGGAACACTCTAGAAAGCAACAGCTGCATTTAGGCCTGAGGGCTGTGCCTGTAACTGCAGCCTCCAATGTAACCCAGGCAAGCACTCAAAGATAAAAATGCAAATTTCCTGCCTAGTGGAAGTCTGAAAGTGCTATTATAAAAGAGGTTATATATCATAGCATAATTTGCATATATGAATGACAGGGGTCAGAGAACCAGTACATTCCCTATTCTTAATTAAATATTTTCTGGTGTACAGGACTGTATATATTTCATTTGAACAGCAAATGGTTATTATATCTGTAAAAGAGACTTGTCATTTCACTAAAAGTAAAGCTAACTAGAAGGAAAGGGGAGAGTGAATAGCTGGGCTAGTGAGGATGAAATAAATTGGCAGCCTGCTTCTGTATACAATGAACAGAAATTCACTTGGCCTGAACTAGCTCTCAGCTTCCAAGTGTGGAGGCTTAATTGCTGTCAGGTTATCCGTAATTCTCTGCAGCCTCTCAGCCCATTCTGGGGAAGGCCTGCCCATCCAACAATTCTGCCATGTGAGACTGACTTCCACTCTTCAGGAGGACTACCGTACATTTTTTAAATCCAAATGTGTGCACACCATGAAATCCATGTAAGGGGAAAAATTAGAATTCCTCTAATGAAACATGATTAAACTCTAATAAAAACCTGATCGTTGGAGATCATGTTTTTTCCAATGGGAAAACCACATTGCTATTGCAAAAAAAAAAATCTTAATATCAAGGGAAGTGTTCTATTTCTGGTAGAAATTAGCTACTGCAAAGCCCTTTGGAGAAATTCCTTGATGTTATCAAGTGTAAAACACAGCTGGAATCAAAGAAAATTCTGTTGTATTTGCTTCTCATATTTTTGTCTCTCCAAACAGGATACTACTTAAATTACCAAAGCTAATTTAAGAAAATATGAGTAACCCAACCAAAACTTCCACGCAGTCCCTCCTGGGGCCTCATGCTCTCTGAGCCTGACCCGAAGATGACCACCCCCAAGGAAACTTTAGAAGCCTGAGGGAGGCGCAAGTCACTGCTGTTTAAGACAAAATAATTTCAGTGGAAAGAATGGAGATGTCCCTTCCTCTACCCCACCTCCCATTCCTCTTTACATAAGTGAGAAATAATCACTCAGTCTGGAGAATGTTGCAGTAATCTCTCTGTCCCGTGGCACAAATAGCCTGCTGGAGCTACTTTACTTCATGAGTTTTCTGAGACGTTCCCAGTCCTGTGATAGCTAAAAATTCACTTGGAAGAAAACCCTGTCTTCGTTATACTCAAGTCAATTTACAGAAAAGATCACAGAAATCATAAGGTACTGCAGAAGATTGGAAATGCCTTTGTTATGGTTGAATGTGAAATGTCCTCAACAGAACCATGCCCTGGGGACTCGACGGAAAATGGGAAGTCAGTGGATCCTTGGAGTTCCGGGCTACTTGATGGTGCGAGGCCTTGATGAACTCATAATATTCTGAAATTGTAGGGAAGTGATGAAAAGTAGAAAGTGGCCCCTGAACAGCGGGCCAGGTCTTGAAGGTGTATTGTTCAGTGTTGTATTTTCTCCTGAATGTCTCCCGCCTGTCCATTTTGCTGGTTTCAGTGTCCAATCAGATGGAAATTTTTCTTTTTTCACTGCACACTCCCGCTGCCATCATGTGCTGCCCTAGCATGTGGAGCCAAGCAACCATCAACTGAATCCTTGGAAACCATCAGCTAAAATAAACCCTTCCTCCCTTGAATTGCTTATGTCAGCTTTTTGCCACAGAGTGACAAGAAAAATAATGAGTTCAGCGTTATTAGGCACGCAGATGTCAGTGAACACATAATAAATAGATCATTATAAATACCTGGAATGTGTCAAGGCTTTCAAAATAATTCTAACTCTTTACATATAAGAAACACAGGATGAAGGGAAAACTAGAAATCTATGTGTTTTAGATGCTCATTTTTCAAATGGAACTATGAAGAATGGAAGTATTTTTGTGGTATCAACTCTAATAAGATGACCATAACTGTTCTTACTTGCCATGGCGTACGTCAGTGTCTCTGAGCACATGTCTGCTCCCCACAGTGGGTTTTTGAGAGTTTCTACCAGCATTTAGCCTGAAGACTGGCTTGGGATGCCAGGACACAGCCCCCAGTGCACAAGCATATACTCGAGTTTGGATTTATGAGAATTTTACTTTACAAAACATTCTCCTCCACAGAGAGGGGCCTAACTTAACTGTCCTCTGAGGCCCCACCCAGCAGCTGGTCCACTCAGACACTGAGACTCACATTAGGCAGAGCTTGGGGTGTCCATGGAAGAGTGGGCAGGGTGAGGGTAGAAGGTGAGGGAGGGGACAAGAATGTCACAATAGGACCAACATAGTCAACTAACCTAGACCCATGGGGGCTTACAGAAAAGGAAGCACCAACCAAAGAAAATGCATGGACTGGACCTAGCCCCCTGCACATATGTAACCAACAGGCAGTTTGATCTTCATGTGGGTTCCCTAGTAAGTGGAGAGGGTGCTGTCTATGATATGGACTCTCTTGCTTGTTTTTGATCACTTCACCCTGACAGGGCTGCCTTGCCTGGCCTCAGTGGATGAGGAGAAGCTCAGACCTGATGGGACTTAATGTGCTGGGTGGCTTGCTGGGGTGTTCCTTTTTCTGAGGACAAGGGGAAAGGGAATAGGGGAAAGAGGGTGGAAGGGAGGGACCAGGAGGACAGAAGGGAGGGGGCTATAATTGGGATGGAAAGGTAGTATATAAATTAAAAAAAAATTTAAAGACATTCTCCTCAATAGAAACCAGTATAACTGTCTAAAGAACATATAAAAATGGTCTTAATATGCCAATTAATAAATGTTGTGACTTACAAGAGGATTTCCCACATCAAACACCAGTCTACCTTGTTTATATCTTGCCAGATGTATTAATGTACTTACTCCATACTTTCTCCCTATTCTTACTGTACATAAATTTGTGTGGCTGTTATTACCGTATATTCGTCTCTTAAATAGAGATTATTCTTTAATATATGTGCATGGTCTATCAGACTCAGCACAGGGAGGATATTAAGGGAATGTAGATACATTTCAAGTACACTGAAATATATAAGTATGCAATCTTTTTAATATTTATTCATTTATCGAGTGTGTGTGTGTGTGTGTGTGTGTGTGTGTGTGTGTGTGTGGAACAAAGGACAATTTTCAGGAGTCAGTTCTTTCCTTCTACAACATGGGTTTGGCAATAAGTGCCTTTATCTGCTGAGTCAACTGACTGGCTTAATTATGTCATTTTTTAAAGTTATTTTTTAAGTACAATGCAAAATATGTTCTTGATACAGTAAAGAAGCAATGAAATAAATTTATAAAAATATTGAAGGCAGCACAGAACGACACCAGTGAGAACTTCCTACGGTAGGCTATTGCAGTGAGCATCAAGCACGTCACCAAGGTGTGCTCAGTGTCCTGACAGGTCTATGGCAGAGCAACCTTCTGCCATCTCACCAATGAGTACGTGGAAATGACAAGTGGAAGGGAGGTGGTGCAGGAGAGGCTTGAGCCTCGGGTTCTAGATGCTACACAGCAGCACTTAGGGAAGGACGGGAACACACAAGCCTGAGACTCTCATATCTGAAGATTTGCTCCCATCTGTTCAGTCCTGACATCGTTGGCTCTGTATGCTTCCAGATAGTGAAATGTTTGTTAAAGCAGATAAGTTATTTTAGGGGTAAACCAGGTAGCCCTAAGCCATATACTTACACTCACTAAGAATTGCTCCAAATATCTCTGTGTTCCTTCCTAAACCATTTTATTCCTTTTAAATGTCCTAAACGTGTCAGGAGAAAGGCAACTAAGGTACCCGTACCCTAGGCAAAGCTAGATAGAGAGGGAAAAATCGATTGTAATTATATGTACAGAGAAGAAACTGCTGTGGTTCTTTGCTGCCCTCTAGCCCAGGGTTCTCTGTAAGAAACTGTATTAACAAGTCAGACATGCTTTCGGGCCACTCAGTGCATTACACTATGAGCGAAACTATCCATGACCATTAATTATTTAGCATTGTCACAAACAGATGTACTGGGGAGAATCCAGTCCATTACACTGCCCTTAGACTCAAAAAAAAAAAAAAAGTATATACATTACACATCAGTTAGTCCTGAATGTGTGTATACTATATAATATTTTACATATGAAAGTATTTTAAAGTCTGTAAGGATGCCAGCTATGGTTATGGTTATAACATTTTCCCAAATTGTTAAAGTAAACAATCTTGATTGTTTTCAGTGACATCCTTCATTCATCTTAAAATTAAAGAAGTTGCTTTTTTTTGCTAATGATACAAATTTCAAGCAGTAATTCTGACATAGCATCTAGACACCTGTATTCATCCTGCTGGGGAGACGTAAATGTTCTATAACAGTGGAGCCTAATAATAATAATAAAAAAAACTACCTGGTAGTCAGCTTTCCCATTTTACTTATCCACATATCACTGCAGCACTTACTCTCTTGGCTTTGTGCTCACTAAGACTCTCAGCGGCTTTCTGCTATTTAAGCATGATTTGAGGAAGCAATCGACTTCATGGAAAGGTCTCAGGAAAACCAGGTCACCATTAATAGCAAAAATCTTCTTCCCAACTTCCATGCCAGCCATCTGTGGGAGAAGTAGCAAGAATAATTAGAATGATAATTCAATAAATACTTTAGGTTTTCACAAAACTAAACCAGGGAGGCGCAGTTTGTATAGATTTGGACGTGAGAACACATCTACAACAGCCTTATACTAATTTGTATAACAGAACTATGAAGGAAGTAACAATTATAAAAATCTGTGACATCATTTATAAATGAGATTGCAAAGTTTTGTTGAAATCAACTGTCCTCCACCCCTGGGCATGGATTTCCTTAATACTGTACCCATCTCTGCCTCTCTCTTGCTGGTGTAGTAGCAGCCCTTTTAATTAAAAAAAATAAAATAAAATAAAATAAACCTCATCCTTTAACTTACATACTCCAGGTTAATTATTTTTACTGTTTTTCTATAATATATGTATATATTAATATGTATATGTATACATATATACATATATAGAAACATACCCATGTGTTTATATATAATATAAATATATGTACTTCATATATATTTATACATATGCACTGTATACAAATATATTTATTCAGCTCAGAAAATTTCAACCCATGAACCTATAAACCATCACCACCAGCTTACATCAGCCTGAGTGTGCTTAGTACAAAATAATGGAAGAAGTAGCCGGGAACCCGAGCAAGAGCAGTCCAACAAGGGCACGGTTACCCCTAATGCAACGTGCTGAAAAAGGACAAGGCTGGCGTTCGCCCTTCAATGAGCACAGATGTCCTTAACCAGGAAGACTGCCCATAAACTGTCTGCTGGTTTGGACCACAGCCACCTGATGAGACAGTATCTTATCTGTTGCAGAGGAAGAGGAAGCCCTGCTCTAAGGGCAGCCTCTGAAGATGCCTGGGAGGATCACCACCTCCTCGAGAAGTATTAACCACGGTCATTTGATGGTCAGACACACTAACAGAGTACAAATGGGCCAGAGGTAAGATATTTGCACTCGGGGTGCTGAATAGAAAACTTCAGTTCGCACACTTTGGCTTTACGGTGAAATAAAAGACCTTTACTATTAGCATATTAGAGTACTACTAACTTCAGTAATTAGATTTAAAATTGTGTATGTTCTACTTCTGCAGTTCTTACATTTTTATTAAAGACCTAAATACTGAGGTGTTTGCTTAGGGGTTGTGTATCTTGCAAGCTAGGTAGAAGGGTAAAGAGCCTTTAAATTTATATTGTTGTGGTACAGCACTGGAAAAGTGAGCTCCATGAGGACAGAGAAGAAAGGAGGGAGGGGAGGAAGGAAGGAGAAAAAGAGGGAGAAGGATACAGAGGCAGAGAAAGGGAGAAAGAGAAAGTCACAGAAAAACAGGAAGACAGAGTTTGTGTGTGTGTGTGCGTGTGTGTGTGTGCTCGCGCGCGCGTGTGTGCGCGTCTGTTTGTCTGTCTGCATATACAGCAACCAGAAGACAATCCTGGTTGTTGTTCTTCAAGTGATATCCACCTTGTCCCTCATTTCCTGGGATAGGTCCCTGATTGGCTTGTGTTCACCAAGTGCCTAGGACACCTGTCCTGTGTCCTTAGGAACTTACCTGCCTCCATCTCCCAAGAATTACAAGTGCACACACCACACTTTAAAAAAATAATGTGGGTTTTATCAAATGCAGGTCCTAATGCTTACACACATGTGAGAAAGTGTCAGTTATCTTTAATCCAATGAGAAAGTCAAAGTGCCTGCTTTACTGATGGAAACCATATTCATTCACAAGACGATGGAGGAAGAAGACAGAAGACACTGCCTTCGTTGAACAGAAGGCTCATCTGACACACATAACATGACTGTCACATCCTCTGTTGCTCCCAAGGAGCTCCAGAATGGACTTTATGACTGGGAAGATCCTGAGGACACAGAACATGCCAGTTGGGAACTCTGCCATTTGGAGCTGTGGATCTCAGGAATACCTCTTCCTCCCATCCCCAGTCATCTCCGAGACATAGGTTCAGCTGCCACAGATCCAACACTATATGACAGAACCTCGACACGTGATTGTTCAGGGACACCATCATCAACAATGGCTGAATTCAGTTTGGCACTGTATTGCATGATGACAAACTCTAAGCAAAAGGTTAATTTACATTACCTCAGCATTAGACCCCTTTTCCACTGACTTTATTATTGGAACTTTATTTTTATCTTCCAGCCCAAAGCCGTAGCTGCCTTCATTGGATTTAATCTGAAATATAAAATGCTAATATTATTGATAAGAACCAGGAGTTCATTAGAGTGAAATAGAATGAAAGCTTTAATGTGTTGCTCTGAGCTCCTGCTAATCACTGCAGCAGAGAGAAACTTAGGGCCGCAGCAGCTTACCAACAGCGACTTAGCTATGACATTCTCCACAACCTTCAAGTCGTGTTTCATAAGCCTGTGTTTCATATTTGATCCTTCCATTTCCTCATCGGCAAAAAAGCGGAAAAGTAGAGGCTCATCTTTGAATTCACTCTTTTCAAGGACTGCAGAAATGGAGAGATTCAAATAACGTCAGTAAAATAGGATCTCAAGCTTACTTTCCACGTCAGTACACACTGGGGGAATTCTTGTCAACAATGAGCTCAGCGTTAGATTCTTAGAAAAAGCTCTCCTCACATAGACCCCTCAGATTTCTTCAATGACCTATTTCTACTTTTCCTATGAATTGCTGTTACCTACTTGATTTTACATTTAAGAATATGTAATATCTTTTCAGTGTTGGTATTTCTTAATCTCCTATTCTCCAAATGAAAAATCAAAATTTAAAGGAGAAAGACGCAGTAACTCCTAAACCTCATGCAATTTAAACATAAGAACTTGGGGCATTTTCCACTTTCAGAAAATATCTTAAGTGTGTTTTTAATGCTCTGCATCTTTATGAGAAAATTCAGCTGGCTTGCATGGTATCTTTCTATGTGTGAGCAACCCCCACGGAAGGGTCACAGTTTGTCTAACACTTCCAACTAGAAATATGTCTTCTAGATAAGATGTAACTTTTTATGATTGCTAGTTCTTCTGAGTTTCGAAGCAACAGTCACAGAGAACCTTATTTCTGCAAGGTCAATTTTCTCTCTTTTTCTCAAACGTTAATATTTATATTTTCACATAGCCCCAAAAAATCCCTGGTATAAACTGGTAATATGGAGTGCGTGTTGGTGTATGTTTTGTTAATCTTGTTAAAACTACAGGCACATTTTAGTATGGTTATCCTATATTATACCAGAAGTGGTGGAAGAGAAAGAACAGAATGGGAGCCTACTATAGAGGGTCCTCTGAAAGGCTCCACCCAACAGGGTGGAAGCAGATAATGAGACTCAGAGACAAAGTCTGAGCAGAGTACAGAGATTCTTATGGGAGAAGGGGGTCAGGGTTGGGGGATAGAAGGACAAAAAAGAGACAGGAGCTCCACAAGGAGACCAACGAAGCTAAAAAGTTTGAGCCCAGGGAATCCTGCAAAGACTGATGACCAACCAAGGACCATGAATGGAGAGATCTAGGTATCCTGCTCAGATGTAGCCAATAGGCAGCTCAGTCTCCATGTGAGTTCCCTAGTAAGGAGAGCAGGAGCTGCCTCTGGCATAACTTGGGTGCTTGCTTTTTGGTCACTTCACCAGGGCAATGATGCCTTGCCAGGCCACAGAGAAAGAGGATCTAAAAGGCAGTCCTGAAGAGACTTGATAAGCTAGAATCTGATGGCAGGGGAAGAGAACTCCCCCTTTCAGTAGACTAGGGGAGAGGGATGAGGGAAGAGAAAGAAAGGGTGGGACCAGGAGGAGTTGGGGGGGCTACATTGAGATATAAAATGAATAAATTGTAAAAAAATAAAGTAATAAAAAAATGTAACAAAATAAAAACTATAGGCAGACACAGATTTTAAGAATGAATATTAAGTAAGATCTCGATAAAATAAAAAATGCCTTGAAAGAGAGGTCTGTGTCTCTCATTCTCTGGCACCAGTACTTTATAGTGTACTTGTGGGGGCAAGGTGACTCACAGTCACCGGAAGGCTGTGGTCCCAGGGCACTTAAGTATGTGATGAATCAGTCCAGGGCTGGGGCCAATTCTGAGTGTGGAAATTAGAAACTTACCTAAACTCTCTTCATTTTAGTTTTCTCATCTGCAAAATGAGGGTCAAAGAAATCTTCACATTGCCTTCACTACAGTGAAATGCTACATGTCAACAACCTGGAATATGTCAAACAATCTAACTATGGGATTCTATTATTTTTACAGAGTTCCAGCAAATAATGTGGAGCAGATGGCGCATGGGTGATCTTCAACAAATGAAGCTATCCGCCACACAATAAAAAGTAACATGAGCCGCGGTGAACAATGAAAAGGAAAAACACTTTGGTCTGGGTTAAGTTTTTGCCTCCATGATCTAATTGTTTTCCAAAAGATCATACGATATTTCCTCCAAGCAGCCAGTCCATAGCAGGCCAGAAAAGCACCAAGAAACACAGGCTGGAGACTTTTGTCGGCTTAACTTTTGTTATCGCTTTGTATTTTGCAATAAATACATCGAATTACTACCTGCTGCTATGTTGGGTTAAAGAGAAAAATAATTGAGGGGTGTCAGTTGGATTTTATTGTTCTAACTTCTTAAGATTTTATAATATCTTCTGTCAATAGTTTGCTCCTCAGGAACCAACAGTGATCTGGACATAAGGACATGGGACAGATTTCCCTAAAAAGCACATGATGATAAAGGATGCACCCTAAATGATTGTAAACTGGTGCCTGTCTTTCTTTTTCATACATATCTTGATAACTAGGGAGGTAAATGCTGTATCAAGCATATGGTGAGAAGCACATTTTATTAGCAAAGGAAAAAAGACTGTCTGGGTGCCTGGACTGTGTAAGATGGAGTAGATATGGTAAACGCATTACTTTGATAGAATAAAACATTAATGTTTAATGATTTGTTTGAAGTGATCAACAAAGAATGAGAATCTTGAGTACAGTAAAAAGTGTTTCCAAATAAATCAATCTGGTGTTTTCTCAGAAAATTAGTAATAGTGCTACCTCAAGATCCAGCTATACCACTCCTAGGCATATATCCAAAAGATGCTCAACTATACAACAATGACATTTGCTCAACCATGTTTGTAGCAGCTCTTTTCATAGTAGCCAGAACCTGGAAACAACCCAGATGTCCATCAATGGAGGAATGGATACAGAAATTGTGGTACATTTACACAATGGAATGCTACACAGCTATTAAAAACAAGGAAATCATGAAATTTGCAGGCAAATGGTGGGAACTAAAACAGATCATCTTGAGTGAGGTAACCCAGAAACAGACACACATGGCATACACTCATATGTGGATATTAGCCATATAATATATGATAAACATACTAAAATCTATAGTCCTAAAGAAGCTAAACAAGGAAGACCCTTGGGAAGATGCTCAATCATCATTCAGAAAGACAAACGCGATAGACATTGGAAGCAGAAGACAGGGAACAGGACAGGAGCCTACCACAGAGGGCCTCTGAAAGACTCTACTGATCAAGGTATCAAAGCAGAGGCTGAGGCTCATAGCCAAACCTTGGGCAGAGGGCATGAAATTTATGAAAGAAGGTGGAGATAAAAAGACCTGGAGGGGACAGGAGCTCAAAAGGAGTCCAAAAGAGCCAAAAAAAATTGAGCCCTGGGAGCTCTGCAGAGACTGATACCTAACCAAGGACCATGCATGGAGAGGACCTAAAACCCTGGCTCAGATGTAGCCCATAGATTCAGTATCCAAGTGGGGAACTTAGTAAAGGGAGCAGGGGCTGTCTCTGGCATGAACTCAGTGGCAGGTTCTCTGATCACCTTCCCCTGAGGGGTGCAGCCTTGCCAGGCCACAGAGAAAGACAATGCAACCAGTCTTGATGAGAGCTGATATGCTAGGGTCAGACAGAAGGGAGGAGGACCTCCCCTATCAGCGGATTAGGGGAGGGGCATAGGAGGAGAAAGTGGAGGGAGGGAAGGTGGGATTGGGAGGAGACAAGGGAGGGGGCCACACCCGGGATACAAATTGAATAAATTGTAATAAATGATAATAATAATAATAAAAGAAAAATGTTTCCAAAGATTTTGTTCTGTAAGATGATTTTAAGGATGATTTCCTAAAATTTACATTAAATATTACCCATATGTGCTCTTATTAAATCATTCCACTATATACTGTCATTCAGGCAATACCATAAGTCTAATATAAAATGAATTCAAAGAGATATATAAGGTTTTTTAAAAGAAAAATCAAACTGCTAAGTCATGTCACAGCTCTTCTAGAGTCAACACAATTTAGGAAAATAAGAGAAAAACTAGAAAAGCTGGTAGATAACAAGCAATGGGCCATAGAAATGGCGCCACTGGTGAAATCAGTTGCAGATGTGGTGACTCATCGTGGACCCATGGCCAGACCCAGACAGGTTGCCTTGACCTTCCTGGAGCAGAGACACTCCCAATGTCCCAAGAAAAACCAAAACAGTGAAATCCATCTGTGAGGTTACAGGGTAAGAGTTCCTACCATGGTGCATAAATCCATTGTCGCAGAGTCCGACAGCGAATATCATTGCCTCTTCCCTGGTACGGCAATCACCCTGTTAACAACAACAACAAAAATCAGAGTGCCTGCTAATAGACAACCAGAGGCTTGACACAGCCCGGTTTATAGTTTAAGGAACACTTCCCACACATTACATAATTTTTCCCTCGTCCTTTTTGTTAGCCCTTAAGTTCTCTACCAAATCTACTCGCATTCCTATTTTGTTTCTATCATCAACACTCTCACTTGGCAAGTGTTTTTCCCTTATCTAAATTGACATATTTTTCTGGCATCATTCTAGTATAAACTGTTTGCAGAATTCGGCTCTATCTACCACACAGAAATTCCATGTTCTAAACTTAAAGACTTTTTAACAATCAAAACTTGAATTATCAAATTCCACTGGGCTTTCCAGATCGTCCAGTCTTGCTCTTATTCATCCCTAGCTGCACTTTCCAAATTTTCAAACCTACCCCTTTTCTTTATTTAATCCAGTTTCCTACAACTGTCTTACCTCAGTGTCACTCTCAGCCATGACTAGGAAGCACCAAAATAAACTTTACCTCTGAAACAACCTTATCCTGTTACCCACCAAATCACTCTGAATATGTACCTGTAGATATGCACCAAATCTTTAGCAATCCAGGTGCTTGATACATTTTATGCATTCATTTGAAAATATATATTTATTTGTTTCTAAATATCACACCAAGTTTAAGATGTCACACATTAAAACTCTCAAACAAACAAAAAAAATCCTTTCAGTGATTTGGATCTTGTGAAAAATTTTATCATTTAAAAGTTATTCACTTTGTATCCTGCTGTGGCCCCCTCCCTCATCTTCTCCCAACCCTTCCTTTCCTATTTCTCCTCCTATGCCCCTCCCCTGGTCCTCCTCCCCTTCTATCTGACCCTAGCCTATCAGGTCTCACCAGGACTGGCTGCATTGTCTTCTTTCTGTGGCCTGGTAAGGCTGCCACTCCTCAGGGAGAGGTGATCAAAGAGCCAGCCACTGAGTTCATGTCAGAGACAGTCCCTGCTCCCCTTACTAGGGGCATCGTAAGTAAGTGATACCTAGTTAAGCATCATTATCCAATTTAGTTAAGATTCTTAATCAGCCCAATTCTCTCAGTGACGTAGGTACAAAGAAAAAAGTCCCTGAGCTTAGCTGTTGCACCCATAGTGGCTTCCGTGGAAGATGATGCTGAAGGAGAATCTTTCAAAAGATCAAAAAATGAGCCCAACTGATCAACAATTTCTCAAAGGCAAGAAGACACCTGCATGAGAGTTGATGTTTTATTTCAGCGGTTGGTCATGGTGTGACACTTATGCTGAAAGCTTTGGCTGCTTTGATTATTTAAATATTATATTTGCCAGACCAATATATCATTAAAAGGAAGAGTGCATAAATGTAATCTGAAATGATCCTGTAGTAATCCTATACTTTTAAAAATTCTTTTGTGCAAATGCCCTTGTTGTATAGTTGAGCATATTTTGGATATATGCCTAGGAGTGGCATAGCTAGATCTTGAAGTAGCACTATTCCTAATTTTCTGAGAAAGTACCAAACTGATTTCCAAAATGGTTGTATAAGTTTACATTCCCACCAGGATTTCCCCTTTCTTCATATGCTCTCTAGCCTCTGTTGTCACTTGAGTTTTTACTCTTAGCCATTCTGATGGGTATAAGGTGAAATCTAGGGGTCATTTTGATTTGCACCTCCCTGATGACTAAGGACATTGAATATTTAAGTGTTTCTCTGCCGTTCAATATTTCTCTTTTGAGAACTCTCTGTTTAACTCTGAACCAGATTTTTTTAATTGTATTACTTGGTTTGTTGGTGTTTAACTTCTTAAATTCTTTATATATTTTAGAAATTAGTCCTCTGTCAGATATAGGGTTGATGAAGATCCTTTCCCAATCTGTAGTAGTTTTATTCATAATAGCCTGAATCTGGAAACAATTTAGATGTCCCTCAGTTGAGGAATGGATACAGAAATTGTGGTACATTTACACAATGGACTACTACTCAGCTATTAAAAACAAGGAAATCATGAAATTTACAGGTAAATGATAGGAAATAGAACTTGAGTGAGGTAACCCAGAAACAGAAAGACACACATGCTATATACTCACTCATAAGTAGATATTAGCCATATAATATTAGATAAACATACTAAAATCTATAGTTCTAAAGAAGCTAAACAATAAGGAAGACCCTTGGGAAGATGCTCAATCCTCATTCAGAAGGACAAGTGTGATAGCCATTAGAAGCAGGAGAAGACAGGGACCAAGACAGGAGCCTACCACAAACAGCCTCTGAAAGACTCTACTGATCTAGGTATCGAAGCAGAGGCTGAGGCTCATAGCCAAACTTTAGGCAGAGGGGGTGGAATTTTATGAAAGGAGGAGGAGATAGAAAGACCTGGAGGGGACAGGAGTTCCAAAAGGAGACCAACAGGGCCAAACAAAAACAAAAACAAAAAAAGAACAACAAAAACAAAAGAAAACCCTGCAGAGACTGACAACCCAACCAAGGACAATGCATGGAGAGAACCTAAAACCCCAGCTCAGATGTAGCCCATAGACACAGTATCAAAATGGGGTTCCCTAGTAAGGGGATCAGGGGCTGTCTCTGGCATGACTCAGTGGCTGGCTCTTTGATCACCTCCCTCTGAGGAGTGGCAACCTTGCCAGGCCACAGAGGAAGACAATGCAGCCAGTCCTGATGAGACTTGATAGGCTACGGTCAGATAGAAGGGGAGGAGAACCTCCTCTATCAGTGGACTAGGGGAGAGGCACAGGAGGAGAAAAGGGAGGAAGGGAGAGGCTGGGAGGAGACAAGGGAGAGGGCCACAGCAGGATACAAAGTGAATAAATTGTAATAAATAATTAATATAATTTTTTTAAATCCTTTTGGGTCTACTTATATCTGGGAAACACTGAAGAAAGGTACAAAAAATTGTTTGGGTGGGTTGAAACAAGAACTTGTTTAATTAAAAACTACAAATGGTTCCTGCACATCACACGTAAACAAATCACGTGATGTTTTAGAAATACATTGACGCACTTATCCAGTGAGGAGTCAACTCTGTGGAATAAGGTATTTGGTTACAGGTCATTATAGTACAAGCATCACTCTAGCAAGTGAGCACGTATGCAGAAGAGAGCAACAGTCATTGCATTTTCCAAGACGATATCACTCACTCACGTATCGCAGACACCTATCCCATGATACCTCAAGACAACATAAAGACTGCTGCACCGCAGCCAACTTTAATCCACCCAAAAAGGCTGTCCAGATCAGCTCAGTACTGATCAATGTGCAGACTGAGTCCTATTCGAGTCTTGTAGGAAAGGGAGCCTTACTTTGTCTCTTCTCCTCCTAACTGAGGCGCTTTAGTTTGCTTTCTTGTCATCCCATTGCTATGTCTTCCTCTCCCAAGGCAGCCCATAAAGTCCTATGTTGACGCTCAGCAATCAGAGCTGAAAATGTCCGCCTTAAACGTATGCATTTCACAATCTCGGAATTAAGAAGTGGCAGCCACCTATGTAAGATGCCATGGAACGCTATTCTAGGATGAAGTAAGCAGCTGAAAACACTACACTCTAAAAAAAGGAGTGACATTTGAAAGCTTGCTTCAGCATTAGCAGAGCTGGCATCAGACACGGGTTGTTTGAAACTCCTGGGAGTTTCAGACAGGAAGTAACAAAATACTTTGTTTCAGCATGTTTCAGCATTTCTGAAACTTATCCTCTTTTATTTTTTTTTCCTTAAATGTCAGAAAATACAAGTACTTTCGCCCCCTTAAATTCAGTAACTGACTTCCTGGATTAGAATTTAAATGTTTATTTGACATCAGGTTTTGCTGCAAAAGCATTTTCCTCATCTTTGCCCATATCATGTGTATCATGTGAATTCGTATTAATACTAGAGCAGCCTGCATTGTGCGTGAAACTATCTTACTGAGCAAAGAACCAAACTCAGCTGCACGCGTGTCCAGCAATATAAAAGTGTTAGGCGCCATCACACTGGAGAGCTAGTGGACATGTGATTCAGGGCATTATTAAATCCACTATCTGATTTCTCTCAAGTCATAACTTCTCTACGTGAAAGTTTAGTCAATGAAATAATAATCATTAAAAAAAAACAACAGGTGACCTTTTAAAGTTTAGAAATAACACTAAACAATAAAAACCTCAAACTGTATTTTAAGATTAAATATCTGATTTTATTACCTATTTCTCCAAGGAAAATGAGGATATCCTAACACAAACAAAAGAGCAAGGCACCAGGTGGAGTGGCGCCTGCCTTTAATCCCAGCAGTTGGGAGGTGGAGGCAGACGCAGGCGGATCTCTGAGTTCGAGGCCAGCCTGGTCTACAAAGTGAGTTCCGGGACAGAGATTCCCTGTCTCAAAAAGAGTAAGGCTGCTTATGAAATTGACTCAAATAGTTCTGTTAGTGACTGCATTTCAACCAAGCACCCTCCCTGCCCCCGGTAGGAAGTTCAGGTGTATAACACCTTTCCTTAGTGTCTTCCCTTTAGTCAGGAGAATATACCCAAGCACCTACCATTTGACCTAATATGGAAATAACTAAGTAAATTCGTATTTGAAAAGCTACTGTTATGTGTTAGATGTGCACATGTGTTTTACTTAGGAGCAAATAACAAAAATTTGTTTCAGTGAATCTGAGCAACAGTAACTGTGGCCTCTGCACTTCACAGACATGAAAGGTTTGGTTCTCCAAGCCCAGATGGTCTCTAATGACATGGGAGATGGCAATAATTTGTGAAGACTCATGAAAAGATACTTTAAAACAAATTAGTAATTTGCATGCAAGACAACTTAGTGACTAAATATCGCTATTCTTTACTTATCCTCAAATTAGGCTTGTTTGTTGTTTATAGGAAACAGCACATGTTTGAAAAAGAGGACCATGTTATTTTTGAAAAAAGAAGATAGCATAAAGGCTGTTCAAGATGCCAAGAACCAGATTCAAGTCCTAAGTACGCTTCATACTGTCTGTAGGGGTGCAGGCAAGGGAGACCCATGTGTCACCTGAAGGCAAGTCCCAACTCACACACTCAAAGTTAAATGGGAAAGAAGGAAGCACAGCAACACCCATTCGCCTCCTTACCTGTGCAATTAACCAGTCTATCAATTTGTTGGCCATGACGACAGACTTGTAGGTTCTTAAATGGTAATCTTTATCTCTACAAAGGAAGAAGAAAACAAGAGCATGAAGCAAGAGACGGAGTGAGTGCAGGAGGGAAATCCCTCCATTCAGTGTCAGTGTACAGGAGGAAAATCTACCAATGAGCGTTCGGCTACCCAACTTATGGGTATATAAGAGAGGGAAACAAAGTAGGTAGGAGACAAAAATCTGTTAGCACCTGTAAGAGAAGACAGATCCATCAAAATGCCAAAAATAGCGCATTTCTTCTTTCACAGTTTTACACACATGGTTATCTCTGCTATCATACCTGGTGGCGATTTAGCTAGAAAAACAGTATCTCATTAATGGAGGAATAACAAAATGGAATTTCTACCCCTAAGTCATGGTTTTAGTAAACCATCCTCAAAGTGTAGAGAACAGAGCAAAAGCCTTTCTTGCCTCCATGTTCTCCAAGAAGAGAGGGGGGCATGCACTGTAGTTGTTCCCAGTCTCTCTGTAAAGCCTGCAGGCCTGAGGTAGATACGGGAAAAATGTACCACAAAATTTGTCTAAGCAATGCATGGGACAATGAAATCATCTCCCCACATCCCTGGAGGATAAGGGGATTCACTGGCTCTCACATCAGGCTCCTGCTCTCCTACCAGAGAAATCATTCAAGGTTCAGTGAAAAATCGAAGTCTCATGACCGCTCCTGTGCACAAAGGCAGAAATCTAAAATTCATTTCATTTTGTAGGCCCAGATACAAAGAGAATGAGAAAATGACAGCCCTTGCAAAATGTCAAAAAAAAAAAAAACTATGCAAACTGCTAATAGCTTAGGGTGACTAGTAAGTACTAGCTACATTTCCTGTCCTTTAGCCTCTGTCAGTAATTTATAATTAAAATCCATGGCCTCTCTCCCGTGCACAAAAAGCTCTCTGAAATTTGGTTTAAACTTTTAGGGTTTCAGTATATGAACTGAATTCCTCGGGAAACAAGTTCATTTTCCTGTATTTTGAGACCATTTTCATTTCCATCTTTCTAAAACCTGTCACCTTTCACCTTGATTTCCATAATAAGCATCAACAGCAAAGAAAGGGCTAGTCCATCATAGACCAGATGTAGGATCTGGTTCTTAACAGCAAGCAATTTTTTTTTCTCTAAACCAAATTCATATGTATTAAATATGAATGGCTATCATACAGTACATCTGTTTTATGTTTTAATTCCATGCATTTTTCTTGCATAACACATAAATAACGGTCATTTCTAACCAAACAATAATTCTTTCTTACTGGTTCCTATGGCCTGTAACTTTGTTCAGATAAAAATCTCACACAGAAAAAAAATTAAAATAAAATTAATTTTTAAAGTGAATCTTTTGAACACATTTCATGCATATAATATTTGTATACATTCAGATGACATGGAGAATTAGCCATTACTCTTCTCTATTTGTTTAGCAGAAAAGGAGATACACAATTTCTAATTCCTAATACTAATTTGGTCAGAACATCTGAAAGGGATCTACAGCAGCAGAATATTACAAAGTCCACACTCATTCTTTCCGGACTTTCCGCTGTGCAGCCCGCAGCTGAAATAGACATTTATTCAGGACAAATAGGCAGGAAGACATGCAGTCCCCCTGCAGAACCTATTCACAGTGTTCACCTGGCGGAAGAGGGCATTCCACTATGTAGACCCGGCAACTTCCGAAAACAAGCTCTGTCTGTCTGCTTGTCTATCCATTCACCTGTATAATGTCTATTTATCTGTCGATGCTCAACCTTCGTATGGAGTAACAAGAAACCCAGAATTGCTAAAACAAACCTCTATAATAAAAGGTATTCTGGAGGTATCTCCATCCCTGACCTCAAGCTGTACTATAGAGCAACAGTAATAAAAACTGCATGGTACCATCTATTCATCTATCTATCTATCTATCTATCTATCTATCTATCTATCTGTCTGTCTATAATCTATCACATCCATCCATCATCTATCTATCCACCCATTTATTATGTATCTATTAGCTACCTATCTATCCACCTATCCATCATCTATCCATCTATCTACCCATCATCTATAATCATCTATCTGTCTATCTACCTATCTATGCATCACCTTAGAATTGATATTAAACATGTAAAATAAAACCACTTCATACAAACATTTGCATTCTGTAGACATTACTTAAAAATACATTTATTCATTTAAAAAAATTGACCACGGTCCTGTCTCAAAAAACTAAAAGAAAAATGGATTATGCATTTGTTTTGAAAATGAGTTAGTTAGCAAACTCCAAGATCATATTTATTAATTCTAAAATAATTCTTATTTTTCCAATACAAAATATTGCCGTTTGAGGTAAAAAGCTTTTTAAAAGGAAATATAACTATACATCCAATGTTCAATTATTCATACACACACACACACACACACACACATATATATATATATATATATATTCCTATCTGTGACCATTTAAATTAACAGTATTTCTGAATCATTTTTAGATCACTCAACTACCATTCACTAAATACTAAGGGAATCTGGATTATATCACTTTGAGCTTAAGAATGTGGTATGAAATAATAATAAAATAAGTTTTAGAAAGCTTAGCAAAGGAGAAAGACATTAAATGTATAGTGCCAGAAGATTTTAGGAACATTTAAGATAAATAATCACTTAAAATGGGATGATCCGAGTTCTCACATGAAACAAAGTTCCATTTATGACCCTCTTAAGAGGCAGACTCACCTGACCACTGGGGTAAAGAGGCTATGAAGACGACAATACAGTCTTACACCCTGTGGGAGACAGGACAGGTCAGAAGTGGATATGATCACTCAAGAGACACGCTAGCAAACTTTCAGAATAAGGCGTCAACTCTTTTTCAGTCTCCTTGAGTTATTATGCAGCCTCAGCAAAATCAAAACGCTATCCAAACATTGAAATACATGATAAAAATGGAAGTTAAGGTGCTGAAGAACACGATGGAATTGTACTGTGAATATGTCATATATGTATGACATATAAATTACCTAAAATATTTCTTAATATAAATTATAAGATATACTTTAAACAGAAAGCTTACACAGCAATAAATCTAGAATATGTGTTCGTTATGTTTTAATATAAAATTTGCAAGAGTACAATAAAATGGGCATTTGTCCTTATATTTGTTTGTTTGTTTATTTGTTTGTTTGTTTTAATTTATACAAATGTCTTGATAGAGGTTGCTCCACATGAAAGGATTTTTAATGACTGGTACCTTTTGAGTGAGGTTCCACTTTCATTCAGAACCAGGAAAGAAAACAAATGATGTAACACTGTAATTTTAGAATTTACGATTAGATGAAGACTGCTTATGAGATAATTTAAGAGTTTCCTACATCAGAAGACTTTTCCAAGTCTCTCAGTAGCTTTTCATTTTCCACAAGTACAGCAACAGGAATCCTGACATGGATTGGCCAAAGATGTCTTTTACCTTTGAGATCACATCTTGCATCTCACTCCTCGGGTAAAATGTACCATCGTCATAGCGGAATCGGTACAGCATTTGCTCTGGCTTGAACTGATGCTTATCGGTAACTGAGAACATAGAAATGTTAACAGCAAAATTGTGGCAATCTGTATTGTTAAGTAAGAACAAACTTACTGAATACATACAATTTATAAAAAGCTGCTGATTTTCTGACAATGCAATGTCAATCCAATGTTTTCAACAGCAAACTTTGTAAGGTTTTGTCCTTTGCTAAGTTGAACCTCTCCTATGATTTGAGGGCTCTCTTGAGGTTAATGATATTCGGCTAGCATAACATGTGTGCGTGTAAACAGATATAAGAGAATGTACTGACACGAAATGCGCAGTCATCCTTCCTATTTCCTGACAGTTCTCCAAGGCTGAACTAAAAGTCAAATAACAAACAGTCAGCCCAGTGTTTTAGGGTATGCCTATAACCCTAGAACTGGGGAGGCTGAGGCAGGGGCATTGCTGAGTCCCCAGGGCCAGTCTAACCTATCTTGTGAGCCTGAGACCAGCTCTGGGCTACAAAGCAGTTCAAGGTCAGGCTACAGAGCTAACACTTGCCTCACAAAATCAATTTTATTTAAAAAAAATCGTAAAGAGCAGATTCTCAGTGAGCAAGTTATTTCTGTTTTGTTTTGTTTGTTTGTTTCTTTATCCTCAGCCCTAGACATGAGTATTTGCTTGTAACTATTACCAAATGGTGATGGGCCTAGACCACACATACAGCAACCCAAGACATGTATCTTGTACTCAGATTTCCAGAGATGAGCGAATAGTTTCAATATGGAACAGATTCCAAAACTTTAAGAGCTCTTACACTGAACAGCACTTTTTTTTTAAATATCACTTGTTTCTTTTCTTCTTCCTCAATGGGACATAAAAATGACTAGCCTTCTGTGGATAAAATCTTCATTTCTCAAAACTCTAATCATTAGGAATGACAGTTTCTGTGGTGAACACTAACGAATGTCTCAAGAACTAAATGCAAATCCTCCTCAAACTCTTCCAAACAAAACAAAACTGAAGAGAAAGGAATAGTTCCAAACTCAGTTTATGAAGCTGTATAAGAATACTACAATGCAATAAAGTCATAGTCAAATATCACTAACAGAGCTGCAAAAACCCTAAACAAAATGCTGCAAAACTGAGAAGCGTTCCTGGAAAGAACCGGGCAGGTTGGAATGCTGCAGACACAGAACCTAATTACAAATTATCTTGAGCTACTTCAGCTAAAGAGCCATTTCTTGCCTAGCTCTGTGTGGGACCAAACTTCCTTTGACAAGCTGATAAAATTCTCTTGGAATGTATAAACAGACACCTCATCTCACCGAACACAGGGCTAAAAGTGAGATCAGCCAGTGTAAGGCCTAGAGCTTCTCCATCACTTACATACTCAATGTAACCACCAATGCTATTGAAGTGTGTTATTTTATGGCTTTCTTTTATGTTACTATAAAAGTTCCATTAAATTGATAACTCATCAGAACACGGGATTTAGGGAGACCATTCCAGAATATGCTTATTTGACTCCAGATGTAAGATGTTTTCCCCCTTTCGTAATGACAGAAACAAATTCAACAGAACACAAAAAGAAACATAGGCCATAATCAAGTAAGGTTTATCCTTGGCTACTGACAAGTCAGTCAGTATGATGAACATGCTAACAATTACAAGTAAGATGAGCTCAAGAGATAGAGAAAAGCATTTCAAAGAACGCCCCATCGTTTCATGGTAAAAATTTCTTAGCATACCTAATAGAAAAGGGATAATATCAACAGAGCAACAACTTTGTATGAGGTGGCAGCTAGCGGTATACCCAAAGGGTAACATAGAAAAGCTTCCCCCGTGAGGCTAAAGCACAATGAAGGAAGTCATACTTGCCACTTGTTTCCTTAATTTTCAAATAAACTTCATAGTAACAGGTTTCCTTCCGGGGTTTTTATATATATTCTAACACTTTTTGGTTGGTGTCGGCTTCCCACTCCTTGGTTGACTTCCCACTCCTTCCTCATCTCCCTGTTCCACCCACTCTACTCCTTACATTTTGTTTTATTGTCTTTACAACAGCCCTTTTAAAGCCTCACTTTTCATTTCCTGTTGACTTACTTCCACCTGCATATCCCTATTTGACAGAGGCCAGAATCGACCCATGAGAGAGAATGCATGGTATTTACCTGTCTGAGCCTGGGTTGCCTTCTTGAGTAGACTGTTTTCTAGTCCCATTCATTTTCTTGAAATTTTTATGTTTTACTTTTTCTTTGCAACACCCCTGTTAGCTGCTGTGGTAGTGGGGGGGGGCACTGCCCCTTGAGCTAACCTTTAGTCCTCTGTCAGAGCTCTTGGTGGGGGCAGGGGAGAGCAGGTAGAATATCACTTCTCCTAGGTAACAGACCTATTCAGTCTTAATATACTATTAAATTCTTTACTATGGTGTAGTCCCATCAGCCACCTAAAACTCTGGGATGTATAACCTTGATTACATGAGCATTTTCAGGAGTGCAATGACCTCTACCTGTGATGAAGACTCTTTCTTATATGAATATACGTCAAGTTCCCTGAGAAAAGCTCCTTTCTGTCTCTTTTAGACAGAGATTTCTCGGGTTGGCATACTCCCACTCACTGCTCTCCTTATTTGGTTAGTGCCAGCATTCTTCACTGCAGCTCCTGGTCATATGTCTTGGCTTTGTTTTGGGCTTTGCACAAAAAGCAAAGTCATTGTGTTTAGCTATGCTTCTGTTCCACACAGGACTACAATTCCTGACCAGACCAATGACAGGAAAAGAAATAAAAGACATACAATTTGGAAAGAGAAAAAAAAAATCTCTATGTCTTCTATGAGCACAAAATCTTTTCTGAAAACTGAACAACTTATTTAGTAAAGGTACAAATCACCATATAAAGACAAAATCAATAGAAACACATCAATAGCATTTCTGGATGTTGAAAATGAACTATCCAAAAAGACTTTAAGACCACACTGATAATGGCATTAAAAATATATAACTTGGGAATGAATTTGGCCAAGGGGAATAAATGCTCCATATACTAAAGGCTATAAAACATTGTTGAAAAAAATTTAAGAAGACATAAATTAATGGAAATATAGTCTGTGCTCATGAATTGACAGGATTAATATTATTTAAATGTCCAGTATACCCAAAGTGATACACAGATCAAATGCAATACCAATCAAAATTCTAGTATCATGTTTCACAGGAACATGAAAAAAAAAACCCGAAATCACTAGGATCTCTGTGGAAAATCAACAACAAAGAATAGTCAAGACAATTTTACGTGAAGAACAAAGCTGGACACATATACTATATGACTTCAAAACAAACTACAAGAACTGTAGTAATCAAAGCCTTGTGGTAGTAACGCAAAGACACAAAAGAGCACTGGAACATGGCAGACAAGCCCAAAATAACCCCACACATTTACTTGATTGACCTTAGCTAAGGTTGCCAGGAATGCACTACAGGAAAAACGTTTCTTCATTAAATAGTACTGGGGAAAGCATACATATACATGCCCAAGAATGAAAATAGAGCCCCATCTGACACCACATACAATAAATCAACTCAAAATGAATTAAAATCAAACGTAAGACCTGAGTCTGCAAAACCACTAGAAGAAATAAATGGAGAAAGCTTCTTGACACTATGGAAAAGGGTGTTTAAAATAAAGGTTGAACAGGTTATATTTAAATATTCTCCATTTAGAGAATGCAACATTCTCAGGGTAGATAATGTGCTACAAAGAGCTATATTTTCATGACTGCGAAGAAAACTGTAATCTTTATGCTGGGAATGTTGAAAAGAGAGAATATGCTGTCAAAAGGAACAACATTTGGTGAATCCAGACATATATCCAAGGATTTATTAATAAGCACAGACATGGTATACACACACACACACACACAAGTCTAGGTCGCTGGCAAAGCGAACACATAGTGTTCCCACCGCATATAGAACCTATAGAGGTGAGGGAAAATGTGAAATAATTGGGAAATGCTGGGTTTCATGCACCATCACCCTGTTCATTATGTACCTTGTCATGCAACTTCAATGTTAATAATAATCGTGTTTAACGACAAGCTTAAGGGTGTTTTTAACTTGATTAACGGCACTCAGAAGCTTATACAGCCAACTTTAGCACATTGCGGGATGTACCAGATGAGGAGAGTTCTGAAATATCACACAAGTATTTCTTCTTTGTGTAGTAGTTAGAGAAGACAAATATTAACACTGGGTCACAGAGAGAGCATATGCTGTCCCAATCTAGGAGTCTACAGGAAGGCGACGTGTTACCCCAGAAGAGGTCAATAATCTGTGCTACATGAATAACAGTAACAACAGTCTCAGTCTCTCGGACTCTCTCTCTCTCTCTCTCACAGATGGCTTATTCAACTTTAAGAATTCTGTTTTACACCGTTCAACTTGGAAGTATACACTCAGCACTACAGCATCTAGTTTCTACCTTTTCATCTGAATGGAATTCCGCCATAGGGCTCCTCACATCCAGTTTGGGAGAATTAGAAACATTTTTAAAAGATTTCTTTCATAAAAAATGTTAGATTTTTGTGGGATTGGGAGGGAATGAGGTAAGGGGCTATAGCTGGGATACAAATTAAAATAAACTGTAATTAATATAAAAAGATAAAAATTTAATTAAAAAATGTTACATTTTAAATCTAACTTTATAGTTGATCAGATCCTGACTACAGTGTAATAAGCCTAGGCCCCTGAATTTAAACAGTAAATAACTGAAGGATACTGATAGACAGTTCTCTAGGCTATATTTCTCAGTAAAAAGAATGAACCAGGCTATAAATATAATTGTTCAAAACAATTTTTAATTCTTCCAACTTAAATATTTGAAGAATTCTTGCACTTCAGGTTTGAAAATAATTTTTAATAAAAATGCATTTAAATTTTTTTATTTTAAAACTCTATATTGAGCCAAGAAGTTGGCTCAGAGGAAAAAGGTACCTGCTGGCAAGACCAAAACCCTGAGCTCAATCCCTGGAGCTCAAAAGGAGGAAGGAGGGAACTGACTCCCAAAAGGTGTCATCTATCCTCTAAATGCATGCTGAGGCACGCAGATGCACAAAATAACTAGATATGAAAATGCTTTTAAAAGAGACTGTGTTACAGATTCAATGGGTACCTGTAGCCAGCATAAACTGACTAGCACAGACATGCTTCCATTCTTTTATTTGCGTTCATTTGATTTGTCAATCTTTTTTAAAATCTTTTGACAACTTCAAATAGACATATATTTAGGTAAAATCAACTCTATTCCTCCCCGCCCCCCAATATTTCTTCACATTTCTGCATGTTGCTCCAAAGAATCCTTTTTCTGTCACCCCTAGGTCGGGCTCAGTCTTCCTGCAGGCCTGGGCGCTGCAGCCTTTGACCACTGCGGACCTGCAGTACTGCAGTCGTCATGATCTGAGAGAAACCAAGTTCTGGCCATGGCTTCAAGCATCAGATTCTGACCTTCAGCACACAGCCAGTGGGCCATCCTGCTGATATGAGGTGTCTTCCCACCTTTGCCACCACAAGCCCCTCTCAGGATACGGGCCAATGGAGCCCTCACTGCAGCCACATGAGAGTCTACTGCGGTTCCTCAAGTGGCCGCCATGGACATTCCTCCTACTATAACCGAGTGTCTCAACTCCTTAGAAATGAAGCCCCTTCTGCTGTTTTGAGTTCTGTTCATCCTGCAATGCCCATCACCAATGGCATTGCCCCCATGGGGCAATCTTCAGACTCTAGTCAGAGCTAGGCATCTCTCCTTTCACAATCTGCTACTTATTTGTATCCTGGCTCTTGCCTAGTGCAGTGGCTGTTCATTTTAAAGAATGACAACTGTATAACCTTAAACCCATGATATACTGTTCTTTACATACTAGGTATTGAAAACACTGAAAGAGGTAACAAAGCCACAAAGTGGAAATTTTTTTGTAATTAAAACAGATGTGGGACTCAAACACAGGCCATTTGTGAATGCAAAAAAAAAAAAAAAAAAAAGTAAATTAATGAAATAATCACCATGGTGGATGATCCCATTATCTAACAAGGCTTGTCCAAGGTGAACTCCTTCTTCAGGCCTGTGAATCTCTCCAATTTCCAGCAGCCATGACACAAACTCACTGCAAGAGAAAGACAACTGAAAGGATAAGATCTGTGCTGTGTGGTCCACATAGTATGAAAGGAATCGTAAGTACAAAAAGCACCATTTTCCAGACATCACCCAGAAGTTTTTCATATGTACTAGGCTCACAACCACAAAGTTCGAATCTGTTTTAAGAATCCAAACATGCTGAGCCTCTCCTACACACTGTGCCCACTAAATAATTGCACTTAGGGAGGCTCCTCTTTCCCAAAGAGAGTATTTGAGTATAGATTTATTTAAAAGATGACACTCCCCCCCCAAAAGCAGATAGTCATGGGTATCACTGAGATACATACTCCATAAATACAGACATTTTTGCAAATAACATGTTGTCATGCTTATGTTTTAAAACATTAACACTTGAACATTTACATAAACTGATGAATGTGATTCAGAACCATTTTTATTATTTGCACACAGGGCAAAGAACTGAAGCCATGGCCATTACCAAAAACATTCTGATCCATTGATCCCACAGGTAACAACCCCTCAGATCAACTAATCATGAGACACAAAACTGTCCAAGGACGTTGTTTAGCTTAAGAAATACATGCTAAGGCAGGAAAATGGAAAAGGGCTTTCCACTTTTTAATTAAAGAATCAAATAAAAGAATGCCAACGTGTAAGAAAAAATAAAAAAATAAAAATAATTTAAGAAAATAAAAGAGAAAGGTTTAAGAACATAAGATACCATGTAATGATTACAATCGTGGGCCCTGAAATATAACACTATAAAGTCAAGCCCTGTTGCTTTGGCATCGGGGGAGCACATTGGAACTATTAATATCATGGTGCTGCTGTAGGATTGCTTAGGGTGAGGGATATCAGCAGAGGGCCTGGCACTCAATGGCTCTGACAAAGGCCGGAAGGTTGAACTGGAAAATATGAAGCTAAAGCATAAGTCTTCACTTTCACTCTGCTTTTGCTTACTTCACTAAATGTCAAATTGAGATGAGAAAAGGAGCTGATTTAAACACTGATGTGATATGGTGATATTTTTTTTTTAATGTGGGAGAGAGACCAGAAAGAAATTCTCAAATGGCTTTATCAATAACGAAAAGACCTTCTATGGCTCCGTGGCATGCTGATAAAAGCTGCTGAGAGGCCTTAACTTGCAGTGACTCTTTTGGAAGTGGGTGTACCACCTTAGGGACCCATCAAATTATCACAAGATAGGCCATCTTTGTGGTGCACATTGGGTCTTCCATGTCAAGGTGGTTATCCCTTTTACTAGCTGTTATTTAAGGGGTGTAGATGGAGCACCTTTCTAATGTCTTCACGAATGGTGTGATCCTGCTGTAAGGACCACTCCCTCTTGATAAGAGAGCCAATGCTGGCTTTCAGTCTGAGGTTTCCTGACTTACAGTTCAGATGCAGCCATACGCATACAATATCCTGGTTAAAAGATATCCTGGTGGGCACAGATCCATCAACTTCATGGATCAAAGGGAAATAGAAACTTAACTGTTCCAGGCCATTATTTTAAACAATGGTGGCATCTGATATTTGATATATAATTCCAGGGCACTTCTGAAGACTGACTTCAGCATTCTCTAACTACATGAATGTGTCAAGTTCCCTGATCCATAGTTCCTGCCTCTCTAATTAACTCCAGAGGCATTAAACTCTTAAGCATGGATTACTGAATTCAAAACTACATACAGAAAGAAGCCATTCTAGAGCCTGGCCTAAGGAGACCCCAGTGAAGCAGCGCCCTATCTCATTCAGGGAATCTCATGTACCTAAATGACATACGGTCTCTCTTTTCGGCCCCTCACATGACAACCAACTAGACTCTTCATCTGCACCCTTTTGTCTTGACTCTGGTTGTATGAATTCTGACTAAACAAGACTTTAGAGTATTTCCTCTCAGCTCTCCAATATCCCTCCACTTTACGGATTCATGCCCAACTCTTGAGTCTCAGCTCTGATTCACCCCGACAACACGGCGTATCAGTAATTGTGGAGATCAAAAACGGTTGGTTCAAGGGGCCGGCCATGACCCTGAATCTTTGTCCATTACCTCATCTCCCTATTGTTCAGAAAATGTGGATTACAAGTAAGAATTCAAAAAGGCTTAGGATAATAACATTTAAACACAAATCATATGATATAGATGATGCTCCCAAGAACCCACGCTTACCTTCCCAGGAAGCATTTAGGGAATGTAGTCAGTTTCCTTTTTCTGTCTTTGATCAGATTTCCCTGTTTGCACATCATTTTATACAGTTTCTCACCCTGCTCAGAGATCATTACCCAGGTGTCTTGTTCCATTCCTAATTTCAAACCTATCAAAAATAACATAATAGGCATGTTGTTAACTTTCCTTATCTGCTCTCTCACACCCTCATTTAGCAAGCCCTCATTGCCGTATCTACCATCACAGTGGCTGTAGGTTTGAGCTCGGTCTTTAAGTAATTCATAGCATCCTAGTGAGACTGAGTCCATATCCCCATGGCACAAGGTACTTCTGTGCAGCGGGGGAGGGGCACTTGAGATTAGCATAACTGGGCTTGAGGTTCAGAGTAGAGGGGGAACCACATTGCAGTGAAGGCTCTTTCAGCGTATCTCTCCTCTTTGTGAGAAACATCATGAAACTGTTCACGAGAAGACCACGTTTAAATGTAGAATCGTGAAACCTCACTTATAAGAAAGAAATTTTTACAAGAGCTACTGAAGCTGAGCCATCTAAGACACGGAGTCCTGGGGTTTAGATGAGAATACCTGTGCTCTGGTAGGTTTGGTAGTGTCCTTGAGGGGTTAAATCACTTCATTCCTTGGGTACTGGGGAGATGTGGACATATTTGAATGAGCCAGTGAGAAAGGCAGGTACTATGGAAAGAAAGTTGCACCACTCTATATGTAGCTTAGGGGATGGAGCATGGAACAAAGTAAGGAGGGAAAGTTTCAAAAGTGAAAAACACTCAGAAGAAAGCTGAGAAAATTCAAGCAAGTCTGAGCCCCTGAAAACAAGAAAGGAGCATAAAATGAAGAAGTTGTTGAGAAATAGCCAGGAGGTGGTATAGCTGGGGCACAGAAGTGTCTGGTTACCTATGAAGAAAGAGGGGAACTAGGGATGCCTTCCAGGTTTCAAAAGTATAAAGGAAGTGGGGTTGCTTTTCAAGCAAACTGCAGAGTAGAAAGAACCTCTGTAAGTGTGGAGCATAAGCAACAGAACCAAAATATCTGGGCCCAGGAGTATTTTCTGAGACTGATACTCTAACCAAGGACCATGTATGGAGATAACCTAGAACCCCTGCACAGATGTAGCCCATGGCAGTTCAGTGTCCAAGTGGGTTCCCTAGTGAGGGGAACAGGGACTGTCTCTGATATGAAATCAGTGGCTGGCTCTTTGATCAACTCCCCCTGAGGAGGAAGCAGCCTTAACAGGCAACAGAGAAAGACAATGCAGCCACTCCTGATGAGTTCTGATAGGCTAGGGTCAGAGGTAAGGAGGACCTCCCCTATCAATGGACTAGGGGAGGGGCATGAGAGGAGAAGAGGGAAGGGGGTGAGATTGGGAGGGAACGAGGGAGGGGGCTAGAGCTGGGATACAAAGTGAATAAATTGTAATCAATAAAAAAATAAATGATGTGTTTTTTGTTGTTGTTGTTGTTTTGGGTTTTTTTTTGTTTTTGTTTTTGTTTTTTTTTACGGAAAAAGTTCTATCAATGTCAGGTAAAGTCCAGGGATCAGCACAGCATGTGAGTAAGAAGCCCAAGATGGAAGAGAATGCTGGGCACAAAGAAGTACACAAGCATTGGAACAGAAGTCACTCTAATGAGAAAGGATGAGCCAAGCAAAGAATATAGCTAGAGGAAGCCCAAGTCAAAGCTGAAATCCTGGGAACATTCAGTGGATGGGAGTAGGAGGAAATGTAGCAGAGGTGGAAATTCCCAGACCCTGGAAAAGAGGGGCTGGGAGGTATTCTAAAACTCTGTTGCCAATGAGGTGTTTGATTTTGAAGTCTCTGGGAGAGCAATCAACAGCGTCATGCTTCCTAGGAATCCAAGGTTGATTAAAAAAATATTTTTCTTCTTCTGAGTTGAATTATAGAAATCCATATAACTCACAGTATTAATATAGCATATATAACAAAATACTACAATTAATAATCATGTAATCACATTACCAAATATGTTGTAAGAATATTTTATGCATTTTCCAATAATAAACCTTTCATGATACTAAGTTCATTTTATCTTTCTAATGCTTCTTGGAAACAAATTTTAGGCTTCAGAGACAGATGTACACAATTAACTACTTCAGAGACAAACTGTACACAATGAACTACTTACTGCCAGAACAAAGACATTTGAAAATCTTTCTGAAACCATGGAGCAAGTTTTAAACAGGATTTCACATAGAGACAAGCTACTTATTGGTGACATTGTATTGTATTCAATGACATTCAAATAATATTAAAGTCAGTATGTGTATGTACAAAGTGCCTTAATCTGAATTAGGAAGTTAACCTCTGTGGTCTAGGAATTTTCAATATGCTATAAAAACATAGATAGAGAACAATCCTTGGAGGTCCCATGATATTGCAATGCACTGTAGGACTGATAATCTATCTCTCAAAGGAAGACTGCGACCCTGTTTCAGAGGTGGGAAGAGTAATGTGCAAAAACAATGTAAAATCAGCCTTCAAATCTGAACTAATTTGAAAGCAACAGAAAGAAAAGGCATTGTGAGACAGACATACTTTCTTAATATTCCCAACTATATGCAAGGTCTTACTTCCATTTTAATGTGGCAATTACAGTGCATAGGAAATCAAAGTGACATCATGAATCAACACATGCCCTCATAATTTTTTCCATTATCTTCTTTCATGCTAAGAATTTTTACAAAGCACAATAACTCGTACTTTCTGCACCCACCTTTCCGGCGTTCTCTTTCTTTCAAAATAGCTTCAAACCATTCGTGCTTTTCTTCAGGGCTTTTGGCCATGCAGACAAACCATTTATTCTTTGCTGTGTTGTGGATCTTCCACCCATTCAGAACAATATGCCCACTGCTGTGAAAGTCAGCTGAAAAGTAACAAGAGCAGTAACTAAAGAGAAATATTATTAAACAGTGTGAACACCTAATTCATGATGCATGATACTCATATAACACATATGAAAATGAAGGAAGTATTTACATGGTAGTTATATTTAGTGCTCAGTAATATTAAGTAGTCCAACTTTATGTCAATATTTTGTGTGACAACCATTAGAAATAATTCGTAGGCAATTTCCTCAATCTATCATATATTATTACATGGGTGATTTTTTGTTAGCCAATTCTGACAGACTTCAGAGAAAATGTTTAAGGAAACCCCAAAATGTCTACCAAGTTAGGGGTGACAGATTGCTCCAGAAAAAATACAAAAAAGAAGATTCACGTAGTTATTCGATTTATAAAATCAGTCAACAAAATATTCAACCACAGAAGGTACAGATCTATAGGGACCAATTGCAAACTCTTAATGATTTTCAAAGATTACTGGGAGATATTAACTGGCTGAGGCCTACAACTGGATTGAGTACTTACATGAGTTAAGTAATTTGTTTCAAACATTACAGGGAGATAAAAAGTCAAACAGTCTAAGATGTCTAACAGCTGAATCAGAAAAATAGTTAACTCTTGTAGAACAAATATTGCAAGATGGATCAAATTGATCCTAAACTTGATTGATTTTGGTCATATATTATACAAAATAAGCAGTTGTTTCTCATTTACTTTAAAACACAACACTATGTCAATAGCTATATAACCATAGCGTATCCATATTAGAAAACTTATCCACAAAGGTCATTCTCACTAAAACCAAGGAAAGGGTCAAGAGGACCTTCTCCTCAGTGGGTTTTGTTTGGTCTTGATTTGCTCTGTTGCTATGATCCAACCTGGGGCCTCTCCAGTGCTAAGTATGCATTCTGTCACTGACCCCAAGCCTCTCTGTCCTATTTAAGAACTTAAAATATCTTTTAAAAGAAGTAACAATTAGGTAGTGAACACAGAATTTTGGAAGAGTCAATGGGCCAAGATGTGCAAAGGAGAATGGAATTCAAACTCCCACTCATATTAACTGTGAAATGTTCAAGATCAAAAATCCAATGTATCTGATTTCTTGTAATAGTCAAGGGTCAAATCCAAACAAGTCATTAATGGCTTTGAAGCCATGTGATCTGGGAGTCCCTTACATTAGTTCAGCACACTTCTGCTGAAGGCAATGAAGTTCTCCCAAAACTCACCCGTAAAACCTCAGTGGATACACTGGCAACCTTTTATAACATCTGCATTTTAGCAAGATGGACAATACCCAAGCCCTGTATACACATGCCACAAGAGAGGGAACCGCCAAAACATTTGTCCAAAACATGAAATATTAAAAGTGGTATGTCCATAATGCATTCAGTCCTTGTTCTAGTGATTAGTGAACATAGCAATTCTAAAAGAAAATATGTCCATTCTATAACTCAGTCCTATGAATTTTTAATGTAAATAAAATCAGTTTTGAAATAAATCTTTGATTTTATCAAATAATGCAAAAAAAAAAATTGGGCATCCAACACAACACAGTACATTACTTAGGACAAAAGTGAAAGAAAAAAAGTTCAAATATCCCTCTAAAACTCTAAAACGTTGCTCATCTCTTAACTTTTTGAATAGTAAAATTTCCTTACATAACATAATAAAAATTAAGTATATCAGAAAAGATTGTGCTTTTTGCACTCTAGTTACATAGCAAATTTATGAAATTTTAATTTAGAATGTATTTGGGGGCACTGAGAGGGTTCAGAAGGTAAAACATCTTTGCTTTGGAAGCCTGAGTTCCTGAGTTGGGTCCTCAGAACCCAAAGAATGGAAGAGCTGACTTCTGAGAGTTGTTCTCTGAACTCCACATTACACCTTTACTCACAGTCATAGCATACACGTGTAATAATAATAACAATAACATAAACATAGAATGTATTCTATCCAGCAGGCACAAAATACTTTTTTACAGAAAATGCAAATTATTTATTTATTTATTTATTTTAATATTATATTTCTTTTTTACAATTTATTCATTTTATATCGTGATTGAAGCCACCTCTCTCAACTCCTCCCAGTCCCACCCTCCCTTCCTTTTTCCACCTAACCCCTTCTCCTAGTCCACTGAAAGGGGGAGTTCTCATCCCCTGCTCCTAGCTTATCAAGTCTCATCAGGACTGCCTGGATCCTCTTCCTCTGTGGCCTGGCAAAGCTCCTTCGCCAGGGGCAAGCGATCAAAGAACAGGGACAAAGGTCATGACAGAGGTAGCCCCTGCTTCCTTTATTTGGGGACCCACATGGAGACTGAGCTGTCTAAGGGCTACAACTGAGCAGGGATCTAGGTCCTCCCCATGCATGGTCCTTGGTTGGTGCATCAGAATCCCCTGGGCTCAGATTCTTTAGCTTTGTTGCTCTCCTTGTGGAGCTCCTGTGTCCTCTTTGTCTTTCTGTCGCCCTCTTCTTCCTTAAGACTCCCTGCACTCTGCCCAAAGTTTGACTGTGAGTCTTAGCATTTGCGTGGATCCCCTGTTGGGTGGATCCTTTCAGAGGACCCTCTATAGTAGGCTCCCATCCTGTTTCCTCTCTTCCTCTATTTCTGATTTCTATCCTGTTTGCCATTCTGAATGAGATTTAAGCATCCTCCCTAGAGTCCTTCTTGTTGTTTAGCTTCTTTAGGTCTGTAGATTTTAATAGGGTTATCATATACTTTAAAAAAAAAAAGTAAAACACAGTATAGTGTGTTGAATGTAAAGCACCTGTTGCAATTTCTAACCTGTGCCAGAGTATTTTGGATGGATAGTTTGGACAGATATAGACCCTCCTTAATCCAAGGTTATTCGGTAATTCTGCATAGTAGGAAATAAAACATATCTAAATACATTTAAATGTTTAACTATGAATATGAAAATTATTGAGAATTCTCAATCAGTAATTCTTCTTATTGTGTTTCTTTTAAGGTAATCAATGTCAATAAATTTAACTCAATAGTTTAGTGTAGTTAAAGTCACACACAAGGACTCTTCCCTTTAGCAAATCATTTTGAGTGAGCTAACTCAGAAGCAGTGGAAAGACACTCTTGGTATCTACTCAGTTATAAGCAGATATTTGCCGTATAGTATATGATAACCTTATTAAAATATACAAAATATTTTTGCTCAGGTACCTATTCAATTAGCACTTAAAAAACTACTGAAAACTCAGCATTTGACAAGAAAATAGAAAAAGTTGACTAACATTAATACTTCTATTTGAGTGAAAATGAATTCATGGTTATAAGTTTGCACTTTTAATATTTTAAAAAGACATAAAAGAAAATATTTTAAAATTTCACTTAACAAGTCTAAATGTTTCTATAATTCAAGTAGAACAAAATTTTTCCAATTTAATTTTCCATCAGAAGTTCCAGGCAGGCTTCAAAACTTTATCTCAACTCATTCAGTTTTGATCAGGATAAAGTATAGCTGCTGAGTTGGCTTGGATAATTGCAGATAAGCCTGATACCTTTTCCATTCGTCATCCTACCAGCATCCTAAGATGGAGAGTACTTGGCAGCGGATATAATCGGTCTGGCCCTGAACTTTCAGGGCCATAGCTTCTCATTTAAAATCTGAGCTCACTGCAATGAAATGAAGGTTCCATGATGGGAATGACCAGGGAAAAAAGAAGGAAGAAAGTTGATGCGGCAGCCCACAGGGCTTGCTGAAGGAAGAAACAGCAGCTGAAATCAGTCCCCGCACACTGACGTTTCAAGGCTGTGGCAGCTTCTACTTCCCTGTCAGCTTCCCAGAGCATGGACACTACAGCATCACAGCCCCCACTCTCTACCAAACAGCATACTCTGCAATGACTTAGCGCTGAAATCTGGGCTCGAACCTTATCTTCTGAATATCGATGCCACTTATTGCTTGTCATCAAGATCTTGTTCTGATTTTTATTAGTTTTGATGGAACTCATAATTTCTCTTCTCTTGTATGAGCATACATTAAAAACCCTTCCCCAGCATAACCTGTTCCCTGTTCTCCATTTTGAAATTAGAACCTTTACATGCTGCTCTAATTCAGAAGTCCATTCCAAATTCCACTGTGTCTTACTTAACAGGTGTGCTACTTATCTCATTTAAATATTTTAAAATTGGTAAATCATTATTTAATCTATTTGGGGGAAATAATATATTTCCCTTCTGTTTTATGACCATCTTTTTAAAATTATTGTTAGGTGTTTCCAAAATTGACCTGTAGGATAAGTTATATCCATAACAAGTTTCATGTCACAATGTCTAAAATTTTGTTGAATTTCAATGGATATATATGTTGAAGCACCATCAGCCCCAATTTGCAAGGGCATCTCCAAAACATTCACCATCTCTAACAAATGTTCTCCAGAATTTAAGGCAAAAGCCCACTGGGATTCTGAATATGAATCTATGGCATGGTGCATGTATTTCAGCTCTCCAAACTCTAAAATGGAGCACATGAGCCACTCTATGACCTTGTTCCAAGACAACACTAAACAGGACCATCATTTCTGCTTTAGCATATAGACCGTCATCTAGTAAATGAACCTGAAGAATACACATATAACATCCAGTCTGAACAAGCTGGCCCGTAGCTGAAGACTTTCTCTTCAGCATTTCAGTGGGCTGCTTTCAAGCCCCTGTGGACTTTTCTCATCTGGAACATCTCTTTTAGTGTTATTGTAAGTACCAGATTGGATTGTTCTGAAGGCTCTCTATTTTGATTCAAAGATTCCCCCAACAGCTCTGTTCTATGGTCTTTAATTTAGAAATCTATTTTATCAGTCTCTTCTTTCTCCAAGTCTGTTTTATCCTGATCTTTCCCAAAGAGGATATACAAAACTGAAATATCCGTTAAAAAAAAAAATTGTATGCTAAGAGAAAAAAACCTCAAATGGTACCCAGAAGCTTTGTGTCACTGTGTCTTCCTCCATTTTCAACACAGAAAATTACCTTTTTTAATCTTAAAACCTTTCCCTGAGGACTTTACTTTCTTAGACCCAGCTTTCATTGCTTACCCAGACCTTAACAGTTCAGATGCCTGAGGCTTCTCTGTCTGTCTCTGGCTCCTGCTTCCAGGGAGAGGTATCTTTTTTCTGCCTCTCTCACTGGATCCTGACCACTTCCTCACTCTGGGAAGTTACTGGCTCCACAAACGTTTGCTCCTCAAACCAGTAAGAACCCCTTCTCAATGGGATTTTGCTTCTTGCCTTGGCTAGCAAAGTCTGGCCTTAAGAAGCTTGCTTGTTAAAGAGCCACTTTTTTTTCTAACTAAAGAAACTGCGTCTCTGAGGTTTGTATGCAACAGTTTTTGTTTTTCTGCAGCCTGTTGGAGGCCTTGCAAGGTGTCTGTCTAATCAGGAATCTGTGAGCTCCTAATTTAGGAACTTCCTTTGCTTTGTTTTTAAGGACAGAACTAAAAAACTGCTCTATAGTTTTATTTTCCATATAAGTTCTTGCTAGATTAATATAAATTCTGCCTCATGTTGGTACGCCATTTGTTGTCATTTATTAATATTTAATATTGGTGTATCTTTCAGTTAAACAGTGGCTATTCCTAATCCAGCTGTATACCCAAATCACCATACAGAGACTAGGATCTACTTAATTAAACCTTAATCACTCCATCCTAAACCTCCAAGCCTGCATAGCTTCCTCCCATTCAGACTTTCCAACATTATACTTGCTTTTAGTTATATCTTAGGTCCAGTTTATCTCTCCTCATGGTTCCAAGTCCTCTCCTGCTGATCTCTGCTCTCCTCTTCCACTTACTTCCTTCTCCTCCCCTCTGGATCAGCATGTCCCACCCTATTGCTCAGCATTGGCTGGTTGTTTAATCGATAATTACAGAGAACAAATGGTGGCATGTTTACAAAAGCTTGAGACAGTTGATGCTTAGAATAAACACCACAATGCAATGGGATTGAAACCAGATAATGGGGTAGAGAAATCAGCATTTCATTAAGCAAGGGTAAATGGTATACATTCCACAAGAACATTATACCAACACATCATCCTGGCACAGGTGGCAGAAGAGGCCACTCACATCAACAAGGCCTGTGGTGGCAGCCCAGACCAGGATCATCCACATGAACCTCTGCCTTCAACATGGCCTGGGGCAGTAGACCACAAATAGCAACACAGCCTCCAGAGGCAGCACAGACCATAGAGGTCTTCTGCGAAGGCTCAATCCAGAAAATAAACTGTCCTTTATCTCAGACCTCCGTTGTCGCTCAGAACCAGGGTGATCGCATGGCTGGTGTCTAACTGTGGAAGTTAGATACTGGTGTCTAACACATGGAAGGTCTAACTATGTTTTCTTTCTTTTTTTTTTTTTTTCAATGCAGTTTATTCAGGAACCTTGAACAATCATCTGACCCTGGGGAAAGCCAGCCCACAGCTTAAATAGCCTCTGGGTATCCAACCCCGGCATGCCACGTGGGCAATGCAGATAGGTCCACATACATAGAAGCAAGCCAGATCCTCAGCCTTAGCCAAATGTGGAATTGTTCATGACAGAGAGCACTCACCATAGGGAAGGTGGAAGGCGGAAACCAGCTCCATCTTTAAGGCACAGCATTCCGCAGCTCTCTACAGTTCCCCCTTTTTGTTTTAGACGCATCAGGCAAGAGTAGAGGTCTGATCTCTGATATTAGAAATAAATTGGGACTTTGTACCGATGTTCATTTAGGTGTCATCCACCCAAAGAGCATCAGACCAGTCTGATACCTTTTCCTCAGAGGCGGGACCTGGGGTATCAACCAGCATGCAATCAGACATGCTCTTCTCTGGGTCCAAAGCGGCTGACCCTGAGTGCAGTGCTTAGCCTCGCATCCTCAAATGCTGATTTCAGTGCCTTGAGATCTGTTTACCCCTGCCATGGGCATCGTTATGAATGCTGAACTCCTGTAACCATGTGAGGAATGTTCCCCAATTATCCACAATTGGCTACAGAAAGATGCTGAAGCCTATGATTGGGCAGAAGAGAGGGAAGTGGAGTTTGAGGTTGTTGGGGCTTGGGCTCAAGAGAAGAGAGGAGAGGAAGGTGGAAGAACAGCAGAAGGAGAGGAAGCCAGAGAGAGGGGAGTAGAGAGAAGGTAGATGGTGATGATCATGTGGCTACAGGAACAGACTGATGGATGGGCAGAGGCCACGCTGGGAGTCATCAGACTGGCAAGCGATTGATTTTTCCATGGGTTTTAGAGGTACTAGGATTAGAGCAGTTCAGAATCCGTGCTGCATAGCGCTCACGAAAAATAAATCGTAGTCTCTCTGTGTCAGTCACTGGTTACCAGCTGGTTAAAGGAAACTAACACCGTAATTAATTTACTGTATTGAAAAATAAAGAAAGACGAAATTATCTTTCTGCAGGCTGAGTCTGCACAAGCTCCAGG